>NC_052331.1:35279984-35396519 GCF_016432855.1 Salvelinus namaycush
AGAGGTGGATATGATGAGGGTTTAGATGTGGTGGGTACACAGAATCGTGAGCCACTGCGGCCCCTCATGATACGTTCCTATGTTTTGTGGCCCCCACCACCATTAAAGTTGCCCGCACTAGATACTTGAAAAGGTTGATCAGACACAGCAGACTGGGTGTTGAGTCACTGAAGACCCACGTCCTAGTCAATTTGTTTCTGTGTGGTCGGTGTGTGTGGTGAAGCTAGAAACCATCACTCCTCTCCAACAATTTGTTTCTGTCGTAGTGCGCTGACATCTGTGTGTGTGTGGGTGGGGGGGGAAACATAGTAGTTCTGAGGTGAGCCGCGTGGCTCCGATCATATCCACATCTAAACCCATCATTCATATCCACATCTAAACCCACTCATACCACATCTAAACCCACATCATATCCACATCTATACCCACATCTTATACCCACATCCATACCCACATCTAAACCACATCTAAACCCACATCCAAACCCACATCTAAACCCACACCAAACCCACATCATACCCACATCTAAAACCCACATCCATTACCCACATCTAAACCCACATCTATACCCACATCTAAACCCACATCATACCCACATCATACCCACATCTAAACCCACATCCATACCCACATCTATACCCACATCTAAACCCACATCATACCCACATCATACCCACATCTAAAACCCACATCCATACCCACATCATACACATACAAAAACCCACATCTAAACCACACCAAACCCACATCTAAACCCACATCTAAACCCACATCATATCCACATCTAAACCCACATCAAACCCACATCATACCCACATTTTTCAATACCCACATCCAAACCCACATCTATACCCACATTGTGCTGTTGTGTGAGTTGTGTTGTAACTGAGTGTCAGTCTATAACCAGTTCATGTGTGTCGTGTGTGCACGTGTGTTAAGTGTAACTCGTCTTACAACATTTACAATATACATTTAAGCATTTAGCAAGTACGCTCTCCTATCCACAAATGATAGCCGATAACATCAACCAACACAATTGGAAAGTTCATTACCACCATATTACAATCCTGGCCACACCACCATCCCGTGGGAATTGAACCTGGTCCCCTTGGGAAACGACGCCACAACCAAATCACCGTAGGCCCCAGTTGCATATAGGCGCCCAAACCCAACATCCTATGAACTTACCTACCCACAACGGAGCCACACAGGGACCTCAACGAGTGTGGCTCAACTGACTACCCACACACCATCGTTATACTGACGTCGCACCATGTTCTAGAGATCGCACGGCGTGCCCACAGATCTGCTGATCTGCCCACGTATCTAAACGCCCCGCTGACTCGTCGCGTTGCATAGTCGTACCCACATGTGCCGACTAATCCGCAAACATGTCGCTGTAGAGTAACTCAGGTGTGATGGTTAGCTCTATCATTACTACGTGGTGTGTTATTGTAGAGTAACTCAGGTGTGATGGTTAGCTCTATCATTAATACGTGGTGTGTTATTGTAGAGTAACTCAGGTGTGATGGTTAGCTCTATCATTAATACGTGGTGTGTTATTATAGAGTAACTCAGGTGTGATGGTTATAGCTCTATCATTAATACGTGGTGTGTTATTGTAGAGTAACTCAGGTGTGATGGTTAGCTCTCATTAATACGTGGTGTGTTATTGTAGAGTAACTCAGGTGTGATGGTTATAGCTCTATCATTAATACGTGGTGTGTTATTGTAGAGTAACTCAGGTGTGATGGTTAGCTCTATCATTAATACGTGGTGTGTTATTGTAGAGTAACTCAGGTGTGATGGTTAGCTCTATCATTAATACGTGGTGTGTTATTGTAGAGTAACTCAGGTGTGATGGTTAGCTCTATCATTAATACGTGGTGTCTTATTGTAGAGTAACTCAGGTGTGATGGTTAGCTCTATCATTAATACGTGGTGTGTTATTGTAGAGTAACTCAGGTGTGATGGTTAGCTCTATCATTAATACGTGGTGTGTTATTGTAGAGTAACTGAGGTGTGATGGTTATAGCTCTATCATTAATATGTGGTGTGTTATTGTAGAGTAACTCAGGTGTGTGATGGTTATAGCTCTATCATTAATACGTGGTGTGTTATTGTAGAGTAATTCAGGTGTGATGGTTATATCTCTATCATTAATACGTGGTGTGTTATTGTAGAGTAACTCAGGTGTGATGGTTATAGCTCTATCATTAATACGTGGTGTGTTATTGTAGAGTAACTCAGGTGTGATGGTTAGCTCTATCATTAATACGTGGTGTGTTATTGTAGAGTAACTCAGGTGTGATGGTTACAGCTCTATCATTAATACGTGGTGTGTTATTGTAGAGTAACTCAGGTGTGTGATGGTTATAGCTCTATCATTAATACGTGGTGTGTTATTGTAGAGTAACTCAGGTGTGTGATGGTTATAGCTCTATCATTAATACGTGGTGTGTTATTGTAGAGTAACTCAGGTGTGTGATGGTTATAGCTCTATCATTAATACGTGGTGTGTTATTGTAGAGTAACTCAGGTGTGATGGTTAGCTCTATCATTAATACGTGGTTTGTTATTGTAGAGTAACTCAGGTGTGATGGTTATAGCTCTATCATTAATACGTGGTGTGTTATTGTAGAGTAACTCAGGTGTGATGGTTAGCTCTATCATTAATACGTGGTGTGTTATTGTAGAGTAACTCAGGTGTGATGGTTATAGCTCTATCATTAATACGTGGTGTGTTATTGTAGAGTAACTGAGGTGTGATGGTTATAGCTCTATCATTAATACGTGGTGTGTTATTGTAGAGTAATTCAGGTGTGATGGTTATATCTCTATCATTAATACGTGGTGTGTTATTGTAGAGTAACTCAGGTGTGATGGTTATAGCTCTATCATTAATACGTGGTGTGTTATTGTAGAGTAACTCAGGTGTGATGGTTAGCTCTATCATTAATACGTGGTGTGTTATTGTAGAGTAACTCAGGTGTGATGGTTATAGCTCTATCATTAATACGTGGTGTGTTATTGTAGAGTAACTCAGGTGTGTGATGGTTATAGCTCTATCATTAATACGTGGTGTGTTATTGTAGAGTAACTCAGGTGTGTGATGGTTATAGCTCTATCATTAATACGTGGTGTGTTATTGTAGAGTAACTCAGGTGTGTGATGGTTATAGCTCTATCATTAATACGTGGTGTGTTATTGTAGAGTAACTCAGGTGTGATGGTTAGCTCTATCATTAATACGTGGTTTGTTATTGTAGAGTAACTCAGGTGTGATGGTTATAGCTCTATCATTAATACGTGGTGTGTTATTGTAGAGTAACTCAGGTGTGATGGTTAGCTCTATCATTAATACGTGGTGTGTTATTGTAGAGTAACTCAGGTGTGATGGTTAGCTCTCTCATTAATATGTGGTGTGTTATTGTAGAGTAACTCAGGTGTGATGGTTAGCTCTATCATTAATACGTGGTGTGTTATTGTAGAGTAACTGAGGTGTGATGGTTATAGCTCTATCATTAATATGTGGTGTGTTATTGTAGAGTAACTCAGGTGTGTGATGGTTATAGCTCTATCATTAATACGTGGTGTGTTATTGTAGAGTAACGCAGGTGTGATGGTTATAGCTCTATCATTAATACGTGGTGTGTTATTGTAGAGTAACTCAGGTGTGTGATGGTTATAGCTCTATCATTAATACGTGGTGTGTTATTGTAGAGTAACTGAGGTGTGATGGTTATAGCTCTATCATTAATACGTGGTGTGTTATTGTAGAGTAACTCAGGTGTGTGATGGTTAGCTCTATCATTAATACGTGGTGCGTTAATGTAGAGTAACTCAGGTGTGTGATGGTTAGCTCTATCATTAATACGTTGTGTGTTATTGTAGAGTAACTCAGGTGTGTGATGGTTAGCTCTATCATTAATACGTGGTGTGTTATTGTAGAGTAACGCAGGTGTGATGGTTATAGCTCTATCATTAATACGTGGTGTGTTATTGTAGAGTAACTCAGGTGTGTGATGGTTATAGCTCTATCATTAATACGTGGTGTGTTATTGTAGAGTAACTGAGGTGTGATGGTTATAGCTCTATCATTAATACGTGGTGTGTTATTGTAGAGTAACTCAGGTGTGTGATGGTTAGCTCTATCATTAATACGTGGTGCGTTAATGTAGAGTAACTCAGGTGTGTGATGGTTAGCTCTATCATTAATACGTTGTGTGTTATTGTAGAGTAACTCAGGTGTGATGGTTAGCTCTATCATTAATACGTGGTGTGTTATTGTAGAGTAACTCAGGTGTGTGATGGTTAGAGCTCTATCATTAATACGTGGTGTGTTATTGTAGAGTAACTGAGGTGTGATGGTTATAGCTCTATCATTAATACGTGGTGTGTTATTGTAGAGTAACTGAGGTGTGATGGTTATAGCTCTATCATTAATACGTGGTGTGTTATTGTAGAGTAACTCAGGTGTGATGGTTAGCTCTATCATTAATACGTGGTGTGTTATTGTAGAGTAACTCAGGTGTGTGATGGTTATAGCTCTATCATTAATACGTGGTGTGTTATTGTAGAGTAACTCAGGTGTGATGGTTAGCTCTATCATTAATACGTGGTGTGTTATTGTAGAGTAACTCAGGTGTGATGGTTATAGCTCTATCATTAATACGTGGTGTATTATTGTAGAGTAACTCAGGTGTGTGATGGTTAGCTCTATCATTAATACGTGGTGTGTTATTGTAGAGTAACTCAGGTGTGATGGTTAGCTCTATCATTAATACGTGGTGTGTTATTGTAGAGTAACTCAGGTGTGTGATGGTTAGCTCTATCATTAATACGTGGTGTGTTATTGTAGAGTAACTCAGGTGTGATGGTTAGCTCTATCATTAATACGTGGTGTGTTATTGTAGAGTAACTCAGGTGTGATGGTTATAGCTCTATCATTAATACGTGGTGTGTTATTGTAGAGTAACTCAGGTGTGATGGTTAGCTCTATCATTACTACGTGGTGTGTTATTGTAGAGTAACTCAGGTGTGATGGTTAGCTCTATCATTAATACGTGGTGTGTTATTGTAGAGTAACTCAGGTGTGATGGTTATAGCTCTATCATTAATACGTGGTGTGTTATTATAGAGTAACTCAGGTGTGATGGTTATAGCTCTATCATTAATACGTGGTGTGTTATTGTAGAGTAACTCAGGTGTGATGGTTAGCTCTATCATTAATACGTGGTGTGTTATTGTAGAGTAACTCAGGTGTGATGGTTATAGCTCTATCATTAATACGTGGTGTGTTATTGTAGAGTAACTCAGGTGTGTGATGGTTAGCTCTATCATTAATACGTGGTGTGTTATTGTAGAGTAACGCAGGTGTGATGGTTATAGCTCTATCATTAATACGTGGTGTGTTATTGTAGAGTAACTCAGGTGTGATGGTTATAGCTCTATCATTAATACGTGGTGTGTTATTGTAGAGTAACTCAGGTGTGATGGTTATAGCTCTATCATTAATACGTGGTGTGTTATTGTAGAGTAACTCAGGTGTGATGGTTATAGCTCTATCATTAATACGTGGTGTGTTATTGTAGAGTAACTCAGGTGTGTGATGGTTATAGCTCTATCATTAATACGTGGTGTGTTATTGTAGAGTAACTCAGGTGTGATGGTTAGCTCTATCATTAATACGTGGTGTGTTATTGTAGAGTAACTCAGGTGTGTGATGGTTATAGCTCTATCATTAATACGTGGTGTGTTATTGTAGAGTAACTCAGGTGTGATGGTTAGCTCTATCATTAATACGTGGTGTGTTATTGTAGAGTAACTCAGGTGTGATGGTTATAGCTCTATCATTAATACGTGGTGTGTTATTGTAGAGTAACTCAGGTGTGATGGTTATAGCTCTATCATTAATACGTGGTGTGTTATTGTAGAGTAACTCAGGTGTGTGATGGTTATAGCTCTATCATTAATATGTGGTGTGTTATTGTAGAGTAACTCAGGTGTGTGATGGTTAGCTCTATCATTAATACGTGGTGTGTTATTGTAGAGTAACGCAGGTGTGATGGTTATAGCTCTATCATTAATACGTGGTGTGTTATTGTAGAGTAACTCAGGTGTGATGGTTATAGCTCTATCATTAATACGTGGTGTGTTATTGTAGAGTAACTCAGGTGTGATGGTTATAGCTCTATCATTAATACGTGGTGTGTTATTGTAGAGTAACTCAGGTGTGATGGTTATAGCTCTATCATTAATACGTGGTGTGTTATTGTAGAGTAACTCAGGTGTGTGATGGTTATAGCTCTATCATTAATACGTGGTGTGTTATTGTAGAGTAACTCAGGTGTGATGGTTAGCTCTATCATTAATACGTGGTGTGTTATTGTAGAGTAACTCAGGTGTGATGGTTAGCTCTATCATTAATACGTGGTGTGTTATTGTAGAGTAACTCAGGTGTGTGATGGTTATAGCTCTATCATTAATACGTGGTGTGTTATTGTAGAGTAACTCAGGTGTGATGGTTATAGCTCTATCATTAATATGTGGTGTGTTATTGTAGAGTAACTCAGGTGTGTGATGGTTAGCTCTATCATTAATATGTGGTGTGTTATTGTAGAGTAACTCAGGTGTGTGATGGTTAGCTCTATCATTAATACGTGGTGTGTTATTGTAGAGTAACTCAGGTGTGATGGTTATAGCTCTATCATTAATACGTGGTGTGTTATTGTAGAGTAACTCAGGTGTGTGATGGTTATAGCTCTATCATTAATACGTGGTGTGTTATTGTAGAGTAACTCAGGTGTGATGGTTATAGCTCTATCATTAATACGTGGTGTGTTATTTTAGAGTAACTCAGGTGTGATGGTTATAGCTCTATCATTAATACGTGGTGTGTTATTGTAGAGTAACTCAGGTGTGATGGTTAGCTCTATCATTAATACGTGGTGTGTTATTGTAGAGTAACTCAGGTGTGATGGTTATAGCTCTATCATTAATACGTGGTGTGTTATTGTAGAGTAACTCAGGTGTGATGGTTAGCTCTATCATTAATACGTGGTGTGTTATTGTAGAGTAACTCAGGTGTGATGGTTATAGCTCTATCATTAATACGTGGTGTGTTATTGTAGAGTAACTCAGGTGTGTGATGGTTATAGCTCTATCATTAATACGTGGTGTGTTATTGTAGAGTAACTCAGGTGTGTGATGGTTAGCTCTATCATTAATACGTGGGGTGTTATTGTAGAGTAACTCAGGTGTGATGGTTAGCTCTATCATTAATACGTGGTGTGTTATTGTAGAGTAACTCAGGTGTGATGGTTAGCTCTATCATTAATACATGGTGTGTTATTGTAGAGTAACTCAGGTGTGATGGTTATAGCTCTATCATTAATACGTGGTGTGTTATTGTAGAGTAACTCAGGTGTGTGATGGTTAGCTCTATCATTAATACGAGGTGTGTTATTGTAGAGTAACTCAGGTGTGATGGTTAGCTCTATCATTAATACGTGGTGTGTTATTATAGAGTAACTCAGGTGTGATGGTTATAGCTCTATCATTAATACGTGGTGTGTTATTGTAGAGTAACTCAGGTGTGATGGTTATAGCTCTATCATTAATACGTGGTGTGTTATTGTAGAGTAACTCAGGTGTGTGATGGTTAGCTCTATCATTAATACGAGGTGTGTTATTGTAGAGTAACTCAGGTGTGATGGTTAGCTCTATCATTAATACGTGGTGTGTTATTATAGAGTAACTCAGGTGTGATGGTTATAGCTCTATCATTAATACGTGGTGTGTTATTGTAGAGTAACTCAGGTGTGATGGTTAGCTCTATCATTAATACGTGGTGTGTTATTGTAGAGTAACTCAGGTGTGATGGTTATAGCTCTATCATTAATACGTGGTGTGTTATTGTAGAGTAACTCAGGTGTGTGATGGTTATAGCTCTATCATTAATACGTGGTGTGTTATTGTAGAGTAACTCAGGTGTGATGGTTAGCTCTATCATTAATACGTGGTGTGTTATTGTAGAGTAACTCAGGTGTGATGGTTATAGCTCTATCATTAATACGTGGTGTGTTATTGTAGAGTAACTCAGGTGTGATGGTTATAGCTCTATCATTAATATGTGGTGTGTTATTGTAGAGTAACTCAGGTGTGATGGTTATAGCTCTATCATTAATACGTGGTGTGTTATTGTAGAGTAACTCAGGTGTGATGGTTAGCTCTATCATTAATACGTGGTGTGTTATTGTAGAGTAACTCAGGTGTGATGGTTATAGCTCTGTCATTAATACGTGGTGTGTTATTGTAGAGTAACTCAGGTGTGATGGTTAGCTCTATCATTAATACGTGGTGTGTTATTGTAGAGTAACTCAGGTGTGATGGTTAGCTCTATCATTAATACGTGGTGTGTTATTGTAGAGTAACTCAGGTGTGATGGTTATAGCTCTATCATTAATACGTGGTGTGTTATTGTAGAGTAACTCAGGTGTGATGGTTAGCTCTATCATTAATACATGGTGTGTTATTGTAGAGTAACTCAGGTGTGATGGTTATAGCTCTATCATTAATATGTGGTGTGTTATTGTAGAGTAACTCAGGTGTGTGATGGTTAGCTCTATCATTAATACGTGGTGTGTTATTGTAGAGTAACTCAGGTGTGTGATGGTTAGCTCTATCATTAATACGTGGTGTGTTATTGTAGAGTAACTCAGGTGTGATGGTTAGCTCTATCATTAATACGTGGTGTGTTATTGTAGAGTAACTCAGGTGTGATGGTTAGCTCTATCATTAATACGTGGTGTGTTATTGTAGAGTAACTCAGGTGTGTGATGGTTAGAGCTCTATCATTAATACGTGGTGTGTTATTGTAGAGTAACTCAGGTGTGATGGTTAGCTCTATCATTAATACGTGGTGTGTTATTGTAGAGTAACTCAGGTGTGATGGTTAGCTCTATCATTAATACGTGGTGTGTTATTGTAGAGTAACTCAGGTGTGTGATGGTTAGCTCTATCATTAATACGTGGTGTGTTATTGTAGAGTAACTCAGGTGTGATGGTTATAGCTCTATCATTAATACGTGGTGTGTTATTGTAGAGTAACTCAGGTATGTGATGGTTAGCTCTATCATTAATATGTGGTGTGTTATTGTAGAGTAACTCAGGTGTGATGGTTATAGCTCTATCATTAATACGTGGTGTGTTATTGTAGAGTAACTCAGGTGTGTGATGGTTAGCTCTATCATTAATACGTGGTGTGTTATTGTAGAGTAACTCAGGTGTGTGATGGTTAGCTCTATCATTAATATGTGGTGTGTTATTGTAGAGTAACTCAGGTGTGTGATGGTTAGCTCTATCATTAATACGTGGTGTGTTATTGTAGAGTAACTCAGGTGTGATGGTTATAGCTCTATCATTAATACGTGGTGTGTTATTGTAGAGTAACTCAGGTGTGATGGTTAGCTCTATCATTAATACGTGGTGTGTTATTGTAGAGTAACTCAGGTGTGATGGTTATAGCTCTATCATTAATACGTGGTGTGTTATTGTAGAGTAACTCAGGTATGTGATGGTTAGCTCTATCATTAATACGTGGTGTGTTATTGTAGAGTAACTCAGGTATGTGATGGTTAGCTCTATCATTAATACGTGGTGTGTTATTGTAGAGTAACTGAAATAACAGGAAGCTCAGCCCAGATGGATCATTTCCCTGGTGCTTTAGTTAGGCTAACCTCACCTTAAGGTGGGTTAAAGGGAGTTGATCTTCACCTGGTAAGGACTTCAAGGTAGGCTGTCATTGTAAATAATAATTTGTTCTTAACTGACTTGCCTAGTTAAATAAAACTTGCTCTCAGATAATTTTAGGTTTAATTTCTTACTTAGGATGTAGAATTGTCAGTTTAGCTGTGCAGTAGAACTTGACTTTACTGACACACTGACTGACTGGTGGACTGACTGACTGACTGGTGGACTGACTGACTGACTGGTGGACTGACTGACTGACTGGTGGACTGACTGACTGACTGGTGGACTGACTGACTGACTGACTGGTGGACTGACTGACTGACTGACTGGTGGACTGACTGACTGACTGGTGAACTGACTGACTGACTGGTGGACTGACTGACTGACTGACTGGTGGACTGACTGACTGACTGACTGGTGGACTGACTGACTGACTGACTGGACTGACTGACTGGTGGACTGACTGACTGACTGGTGGACTGACACACTGACTGACTGGCTGGTGGACTGATACACTGACTGACTGACTGGTGAACTGACTGACTGACTGGCTGGTGGACTGGCTGGTGGACTGACTGGTGGACTGACTGACTGGTGGACTGATTGACTGGTGAACTGACTGACTGACTGGTGAACTGACTGACTGACTGGTGGACTGACTGACTGACTGACTGGTGGACTGACTGACTGACTGACTGGTGGACTGACTGACTGACTGGTGGACTGACTGACTGGTGGACTGACTGACTGACTGGTGGACTGACACACTGACTGACTGGCTGGTGGACTGATACACTGACTGACTGACTGGTGAACTGACTGACTGACTGGCTGGTGGACTGGCTGGTGGACTGACTGGTGGACTGACTGGTGGACTGACTGACTGGTGGACTGATTGACTGGTGAACTGACTGACTGACTGGCTGGTGAACTGACTGACTGACTGGCTGGTGAACTGACTGACTGACTGGCTGGTGAACTGACTGACTGACTGGTGAACTGACTGACTGACTGGTTGACTGACTGACTGGCTGGTGAACTGACTGACTGACTGACTGGTGGACTGACTGGCTGGTGGACTGACTTACTGTCTGGCTGGTGAACTGACTGGTGAACTAACTGGCTGGCTGGTGAACTGACTGGTGAATTGACTGGCTGGTGGACTGACTGACTGACTGGTGAACTGGCTGGTGGACTGACTGACTGGCTGGTGGACTGACTGACTGGTGGACTCCTTGAGGGCATTCTTAATTAAGCCCCCACTGTCACACTTTCCTACTAATGTTCAAAAGCACTTTCAGCACTGCCTTTCACACAGAGGCTATCCTCGCATCTCTGGACTCCACGCATAAAGTATCATCAGAGAACAACCCCCCCCCCCCCGCCTCATCTTTTACCTCATTAGATATTGATGCTTGTTGATGTTGGCAGTTGCCCCCCTGTTGAGCTCTCAGCTTAGACCACCTCTGTGTGCTCAGTCTGACCCCATCACTCATCAGGGTGTAATGATCACTGTGGTTTTATGTTTGCATAGAAAACAGGGAGTTTTGTTTTCTGTCATGAAGAGAGCCTATGTCGCAACCACCCACGCTACCTACTTTGATCTTAGGCCAAAGTAGGCCTAAAGTTAGTGATGGGGGGAAACTCGATAATGTTATATATCACAATATTATTTTGGATGATATTCTATCGATACTTACTATCGATTTGTAAAAACAAATATATATATATATATTTTTGCTACTAAGCATTAGCTAGTGCAGGTCGACTGTACCTGCTCCAAAACATATACCTTGCTATCTGTCTTCTTTTTAAATAGTGACTCAACATGTTTTCAGCACTTTTATTTCCCTGTCTTATCAAAAACACATTTTCTCCTGCTCTCTCTTGTCTTTCTACAGCAGACAGTGAGTTATATGTTCGGAACATCAAATCGCAATAAAATCACAGTATCGAATCACAATACATATAGAATCATGAGAATCACAATACATATAGAATCATGAGAATCACAATACATATAGAATCATGAGAATCACAATACATATAGAATCATGAGAATCACAATACATATAGAATCATGAGAATCACACTACATATAGAATCATGAGAATCACAATACATATAGAATCACAATACATATAGAATCATGAGAATCACACTACATATAGAATCATGAGAATCACACTACATATAGAATCGTGAGAATCACAATACATATAGAATCGTGAGAATCACACTACATATAGAATCGTGAGAATCACACTCCATATAGAATCGTGAGAATCACACTACATATCGTATCTGCACCTAAGTATGGTGATAATATCGTATCGTGAGGTCCTTGGCAATTCCCAGTCATAGTTAGTATCGATGTTGTACAGTATCCTTCGTCAAGTAGGAGGAGCCTTCAGTACAACGTCCAGTAAATATGGCTGTAGGTTGACATTCATTGGTATTTCAGTGATTGAGGCCTTTTCCCCCCCAGGCAGTTTCCAGAAACAGACTCCCGGGTGTGTGTTGTCGTGTGTGGTTTTCCATGGACGGGGATGTACGGGACCATGTGACCAGCTGACCTTTCCGCACAACGTCGCAGCACCATGATGGACTCCTAGCCAGAACTGTGCCTCGCCACGGACTGGGGCCTGCCGCCAACCAGTCCGTGGGTGACCTCTGACCTTCTCCCCCCTCCATACACAACCAACGACCACTAGACCTCGTCTCTACTGTCCCTGAGAGTAGGCTTGTCCCCAGATAGAGGCCGAGGGTCGACAGACAGACGGACACCTGCGCCCTGTCTTCAGATAACAACCCAACAGCTAGCAGGTAAGACTTTGGATGTGTGTGTGTATAGTATGTACACTTTGGTAAAACATTTTATTAGTTAGAAAGAATGGGTGTGTCAGGCAAGTTGCTCATCTGGAAAATGGAGTCTGAATGTAGAGTCTGGCCAAATGTAGAGTCTGGCCAAATGTAGAGTCTGGCCAAATGTAGAGTCTGGCCAAATGTAGAGTCTGGCCAAATGTAGAGTCTGGCCAAATGTAGTTTCTGAATGTAGAGTCTGGCCAAATGTAGAGTCTGGCCAAATGTAGAGTCTGGCCAAATGTAGAGTCTGAATGTGGAGTCTGGCCAAATGCAATACAGGAATAAGATCTGATTTACCTTCGCTGTCAAAGCTGTGCTTATTATATCCACAGTATCTCAGCGACGCATACAGGAAATGAAATCAGTCTGACTTGCTCTGATTGGAGGAGGGAATGAGCAAGTGAGATCCTCAGTTACGGTGCTGTTTTGAATGTTGAGTATTGATTCCCTTAAACAGGGTTAGTTCGCTACGTAGGAAACCTTTGCATGATGTTAGTCATGGTCACACAGGTTGTCTGACTGGGAGTGACTGGGTCTGACTGGGTCTGACTGGGTCTGACTGGGTCTGACTGGGAGTGACTGGGAGTGACTGGGTCTGACTGGGTCTGACTGGGAGTGACTGGGAGTGACTGGGAGTGACTGGGAGTGACTGGGAGTGACTGGGTCTGACGGAGTGACTGGGAGTGACTGGGGGTGACTGGGGGTGACTGGGTCTGACTGGGAGTGACTGGGAGTGACTGGGTCTGACTGGGTCTGACTGGGTCTGACTGGGAGTGACTGGGTCTGACTGGGAGTGACTGGGAGTGACTGGGTCTGACTGGGAGTGACTGGGTCTGACTGAGAGTGACTAGCATCGTGTGTGTGTGTATGTCTGCGCGCTAGCATCGTGTGTGTGTGTATGTCTACGCGCTGGCATCGAGTGTGTGTGTATGTCTGCGCGCTGGCGTCGTGTGTATGTCTGTGCGCTGGCGTCGTGTGTGTGTGTGTGTGTGTCTGCGCGCTGGCGTCGTGTGTATGTCTGTGCGCTGGCGTCGTGTGTGTGTGTGTGTGTGTATGTCTACGCGCTGGCATCGAGTGTGTGTGTATGTCTGCGCGCTGGCGTCGTGTGTATGTCTGTGCGCTGGCGTCGTGTGTGTGTGTGTGTGTGTCTGCGCGCTGGCGTCGTGTGTATGTCTGTGCGCTGGCGTCGTGTGTGTGTGTATGTCTGCGCGCTGGCGTGTGATAAACCGTTTTACACTGAGGTCCATGTAAGTTGTAGTTTGTTTATCCAAAATGTATCCTATTGTGGTATCCTACTTTGTAACATCCTAATACACTATACGTGTTCTGACAATTATGGCCTTATCTCTGCGCTAGACCAACAGCTTCTGATTTAAGTGGTCACTCCCCTGTTGAGATTATAATCCCTGTCCATTACCAGGGCTGTTACAGGGGTCAATCCAGGCCTGGTTTACTGGACAGTACAGTACTATAGGACTGAGTGGAAGGGCAAGGGGAAAAAGTACTGTAGGGAGAGTACAAAGACAATGGAGGAGACTGTAATAACAGAAGGGTAGAGGTTGTAATAGAAGACAACAGAGAAGAGGTAGAGAGAGGGATAATATGGAGAGGTAGAGAGAGGGGTAATATGGAGAGGTAGAGAGAGGGGTAATATGGAGAGGTAGAGAGAGGGGTAATATGGAGAGGTAGAGAGAGGGGTAATATGGAGAGGTAGAGAGAGGGGTAATATGGAGAGGTAGAGAGAGGGGTAATATGGAGAGGTAGAGAGAGGGGTAATATGGAGAGGTAGAGAGAGGGGTAATATGGAGAGGTAGAGAGAGGGGTAATATGGAGAGGTAGAGAGAGGGGTAATATGGAGAGGTAGAGAGAGGGGTAATATGGAGAGGTAGAGAGAGGGGTAATATGGAGAGGTAGAGAGAGGGGTAATACGGAGAGGTAGAGAGAGGGGTAATACGGAGAGGTAGAGAGAGGGGTAATACGGAGAGGTAGAGAGAGGGGTAATACGGAGAGGTAGAGAGAGAGGGGTAATACGGAGAGGTAGAGAGAGGGGGGTAATACGGAGAGGTAGAGAGGGGTAATACGGAGAGGTAGAGAGAGAGGTAGAGAGGAGTAATACGGAGAGGTAGAGAGAGGGGTAATACGGAGAGGTAGAGAGAGGGGGTAATACGGAGAGGTAGAGAGAGGGGGTAATACGGAGAGGTAGAGAGGGGTAATACGGAGAGGTAGAGAGAGAGGTAGAGAGGAGTAATACAGAGAGGTAGAGAGAGGTAATACGGAGAGGTAGAGAGAGAGGTAATACGGAGAGGTAGAGAGGGGTAATACGGAGAGGTAGAGAGAGAGGTAGAGAGAGGGGTAATACGGAGAGGTAATACGGAGAGGTAGAGAGAGAGGTAACACGCGGAGGGAACAGAGGGAGGGAGGGAACAGAGGGAGGGAGGGAACATAGAGGTAAGAGAGAGAGGGAGGTAATAGCGAGGTAATTGAGAGGGAGGGAGGTAAGAGGGAGGGAGGTAAGAGAGAGAGGGAGGTAATGTCAAATTGGCTTTTTACCAAATTACCATACGACAGACCACGTATTCACCCTGCACACCCTAATTGACGAAAAAGCAAACCGTATCAAAGGCAAAGTCTTCTCATGCTTTGTTGATTTCAAAAAAGCTTTTGAGTCAATTAGGCATGAGGGTCTGATATACAAATTGATGGAAAGTGGTGTTGGGGGAAAAACATATGACATTATACATTCCCCAAAATTTGCAAAAAACACATTTCTTTCCACAGGGTTGTGGGGTGAGACAGGATGCAGCTTAAACCCCACCCTCTTCAACATATATATCAATGAATTGGCGAGGGCACTAGAAAAGTCTCCAGCACCGGCCTCACCCTACTAGAATCTGAAGTCAAATGTCTGCTGTTTGCTGATGATCTGGTGCTTCTGTCCCCAACTAAGGAGGGCCAACAGCAGCACCTAGATCTTCTGCACATATTCTGTCAGACATGGGTCCTGACAGTAAATCTCAGTAAGATGAAAATAATTGTGTTCCAAAAAAGGTCCAGTTGCCAGGACCACAAATACAAATTCCATCTAGACACCGTTGTCATAGAGCAGCCTTTCTTAAAGTGTGGGTCGCGACGTGTCAGAGTAAATTTTTGAATTATTTAATTCATTACTGGAATTGATTTGGCTAAGTGCACCTCTGCTTAAGCAGCGGTCTCTGCTCAGTTTGGCAGCTGCGCGAGTGGGAGAGGTAGATGCCCGTGTGCTTCGCGGTTTACCAGATCTTTTTTCCGCAGTTTTCTTGAAGATCAGTCCGCGACCCACACAATGCAGGGCTGTGGTTCAGCAGCAGATGATGTGCTGTCAGCCACTGACTTGTCATTCCCACTCGCCATCACTCACCGCTGTCATCAAATGGACTCATGCTATAAAACGACACGTCCTGACCAAACATCCACAGCATGATGGTAAACCTAGGAAGTCCTTTCAGGACAGGGCAGAATGTTTCAGGAAACAGTGCCTCGACAGTGGAAAAGTAAATCAGCTAGCAAGGCATTGTTGTCATTTTATAACAGGTGATGATCAGCAGTAGTAATAAGGGAGTACTAACTCTCTTAGTAGATGTGAGTTTCTCCTTCAAACAATCCCCTGGCTTTGTACACAGCTAATAGCTAACATTCGCCAAAGCTACTGATAGTGCAATCCTAAGTAACAGTACAGATGAAGATGAACAATGATCAGGCCCACTGTACATCTTACTGTAGAAATGATCAGGCCTACTGTACATCTTACTGTAGAAATGATCAGGCCTACTGTACATCTTACTGTAGAAATGATCAGGCCCACTGTACATCTTACTGTAGAAATGATCAGGCCCACTGTACATCTTACTGTAGAAATGATCAGGCCTACTGTACATCTTACTGTAGAAATGATTGTTGAAAACTAGTCTAGGTTGGAACTGTTGCTTTTAAAATACAATAATTGTTATTCTTAACTGGAATAAACTGATTGAAGCAAGGTGCTTTTTGAGGTAAACACACTCACATAGTTCTGGGTTGTTCATCTGCAGCAGGAAGCAGTCTCCTGCCTGACTGAGGAAGCAGTAGATGTTCTGGTCCAGTTTGGCACCACATACCTACGTGAGTCTGGGTTCTCAACTCTGACATACTTATAAAACAAGTACAGAAACAGTTTCAATGCTGAGCATCACCTCAGTGTTACACTGTTAAAAACAGAGTCCAGAATAGACATGCTCTCATTAGGACTGTGTGTGTTTTCTGGTCTACATCTGTGTGATGTGATCAATCCGTTTATTCCAGTTCAGAATAAAACATATGTATTGTATTTTAACAGCAACAGTTCCAACCTAGACAGATATGTAAGTGTTTTTAATGGGGGAAAATAAACATTCATATATGGATATTTAATTTACTTGTTATTTGTTTTTTTCTATTGCATTTCTTTTAGGTATAAGGGCAATGAAATGTACCAATATTTATGTATCGTTGCATATTTTCCTAAACTTGGGTCCCAGGAAAACACTGAATTTCTCATTTGGGACCCAGGCTGAAAAAGTCTAAGAACCCCTGTCCTAGAGCACACAAGAAACTATACATACCTCGGCCTAAACATCAGCACCACAGGTAACTTCCTCAAAGCTGTGAACGATTTGAGAGACAAGGCAAGAAGGGCCTTCCATGCCATTGAAAGGAACATCAAATTAGACATACCAGTTAATATCTGGCAAAAAATACTTGAATCAGTAATAGAACCCATTGTCCTTTATGGTCTCAAGAGAAGACAGGCTATGTGCCCACTGCCCACAAAATGAGGTGGAAACTGAGCTGAACTTCCAAACCTCCTGCCAAATGTATGACCATATTAGAAACACATATTTCCCTCAGATTACACAGACCCACAAAGAATTTGAAAACAAACCCAATTTTGATATTCTCCCATATCTACTGGGTGAAATACCACAGTGTGCCATCACAGCAGCAAGATTTGTGACCTGTTGCCACAAGAAAAGGGCAACCAGAGAAGAACAAACACCATTGTAAATACAACCCATATTTATGTTTATTTATTTTCCCTCTTGTACTTTAACTATCAAGAACATTCAGAGACCTGTCCCAAAGCCACTCCTGCGTTGTCTTGGCTGTGTGCTTAGGGGTCGTTGTCCTGTTGGAAGGTGAACCTTCGCCCCCAGTCTGAGGTCCTGAGCGCTCTGGAGCAGGTTTTCATCAAGGATGTCTCTGTAATTGGCTCCGTTCATCTTTGCCTCAATCCTGATTAGTCTCGCAGTCTCTGCCGCAGAAAAACATCCCCACAGCATGATGCTGCCACCACCATGCTTCACCGTAGGGATGGTGCCATGTTTCCTCCAGATGTGATGCTTGACATTTAGGCCAAAGAGTTCAATCTTGGTTTCATCAGACCAGATAATCTTGTTTCTCATGGTCTGAGAGTCTTTAGGTGCCTTTTGGCAAACTCCAAGCGGGCTGTCATGTGCCCGAGAGGTGGCTTCTGTCTGGCCACTACCATAAAGGCCTGATTGGTGGAGTGTTGCAGAGATGGTTGTCCTTCTGGAAGTTTCTCCCATCTCCACAGATGAATTCTAGGATCTCTATCAGAGTGATCATGGGGTTCACCTCCCTGACCAAGGCCCTTCTCCCCTGAGTGCTCTGTTTGGCCGGGCAGCCAGCTCTAGGAAGAGTCTTGGTTGTTCCAAACTTCTTCCATTTAAGAATGATGGAGGCCACTGTATTCTTGGGGACCTTCAATGCTGCAGAAATGTAGTGGTACCCTTCCCCAGATCTGTGCCTCGACACAATCCTGTCTTGGAGCTCTACGGACAATTCCTTCAACCTCATGGCTTTGTTTTTGCTCTGACATGCACTGACAACTGTGGGACCTTTATGTAGACAGGTATGTGCCTTTCCAAATCATGTCCAATCAATTTAATTGACCTCTGGTAGACTCCAATCAAGTTGTAGAAACATCTCCAGGATGATCAATGGAAACAGGATGCATCGGAGTTCAATTTTGAGTCTCATAGCAAAGGGTCTGAATTCTTATACGTAAATAAGGTATTTAGTTTTCAAATTGTTTTCTTTTCTTCTCAAAACCTGTTTTTACTTTGTCATTATGGGGTATTGTGTGTAGATTTGCTGAGGAATTTCTTGAGTAAGGCTGTAACGTAACAAAATGTGGAAAAAGTCAAAAGGGTCTGAATGCTTTCCAAAGGCACAATACATCCGGCTGTTACCTCACTCCCCCTCCACCCCCTCCTCTATCCTTACTCTCTTTGTATTTTCCCTCTCTAATTCTGTCTTATTTCCGGTTCATTCTAGCTGTCTGTCTCCCACTCCTCTTCATCCCTCCCCATTGATCTCCTGTTCAGTATTGTTGTTCACACTCTCTATGTCTCTCCCTCCCTCCCTCCCTCCCTCCCTCCCTCCCTCCCTCCCTCCCTCCCTCCCTCCCTCCCTCCCTCCCACACACACACACACACACACACACACACACACACACACACACACACACACAGGTATCGCCTTACTACAGTCAAGGACATGCAGTGTGCCTATTGCCGGATATATGTCAGGCGTGTCCTTAACGTGTCCGGTGGCATGTTAAAATGGCTCTTTAACAGGGCAGATTGTTACATACTCCAGTTTTAGGTAGTGGTGCCCTGTTCAATATTCCTCCTCCCTGTGGACTGTGTGCGTTTTCAGTAGTTCTCCCTGTGGACTGGGTGCGTTTTCAGTAGTCCTCCCTGTGGACTGGGTGCGTTTTCAGTAGTTCTCCCTGAGGACTGGGTGCGTTTTCAGTAGTTCTCCCTGTGGACTGGGTGCGTTTTCAGTAGTTCTCCCTGTGGACTGGGTGCGTTTTCAGTAGTTCTCCCTGTGGACTGGGTGCGTTTTCAGTAGTTCTCCCTGTGGACTGGGTGCGTTTTCAGTAGTTCTCCCTGTGGACTGGGTGCGTTTTCAGTAGTTCTCCCTGTGGACTGGGTGTGTTTTCAGTAGTTCTCCCTGTGGACTGGGTATGTTTTCAGTAGTTCTCCCTGTGGACTGGGTATGTTTTCAGTAGTTCTCCCTGTGGACTGGGTATGTTTTCAGTAGTTCTCCCTGTGGACTGGGTGTGTTTTCAGTAGTTCTCCCTGTGGACTGGGTGTGTTTTCAGTAGTTCTCCCTGTGGACTGGGTGTGTTTTCAGTAGTTCTCCCTGTGGACTGGGTATGTTTTCAGTAGTTCTCCCTGTGGACTGGGTATGTTTTCAGTAGTTCTCCCTGTGGACTGGGTATGTTTTCAGTAGTTCTCCCTGTGGACTGGGTGTGTTTTCAGTAGTTCTCCCTGTGGACTGGGTGTGTTTTCAGTAGTTCTCCCTGTGGACTGGGTGTGTTTTCAGTAGTTCTCCCTGTGGACTGGGTATGTTTTCAGTAGTTCTCCCTGTGGACTGGGTGTGTTTTCAGTAGTTCTCCCTGTGGACTGGGTGTGTTTTCAGTAGTTCTCCCTGTGGACTGGGTATGTTTTCAGTAGTTCTCCCTGTGGACTGGGTGTGTTTTCAGTAGTCCTCCCTGTGGACTGGGTGCGTTTTCAGTAGTTCTCCCTGTGGACTGGGTGCGTTTTCAGTAGTCCTCCCTGTGGACTGGGTGCGTTTTCAGTAGTTCTCCCTGTGGACTGGGTGCGTTTTCAGTAGTTCTCCCTGTGGACTGGGTGCGTTTTCAGTAGTTCTCCCTGTGGACTGGGTGCGTTTTCAGTAGTTCTCCCTGTGGACTGGGTGCGTTTTCAGTAGTTCTCCCTGTGGACTGGGTGCGTTTTCAGTAGTTCTCCCTGTGGACTGGGTATGTTTTCAGTAGTTCTCCCTGTGGACTGGGTATGTTTTCAGTAGTTCTCCCTGTGGACTGGGTATGTTTTCAGTAGTTCTCCCTGTGGACTGGGTGTGTTTTCAGTAGTTCTCCCTGTGGACTGGGTGTGTTTTCAGTAGTTCTCCCTGTGGACTGGGTGCGTTTTCAGTAGTTCTCCCTGTGGACTGGGTATGTTTTCAGTAGTTCTCCCTGTGGACTGGGTATGTTTTCAGTAGTTCTCCCTGTGGACTGGGTATGTTTTCAGTAGTTCTCCCTGTGGACTGGGTGTGTTTTCAGTAGTTCTCCCTGTGGACTGGGTGTGTTTTCAGTAGTTCTCCCTGTGGACTGGGTATGTTTTCAGTAGTTCTCCCTGTGGACTGGGTGCGTTTTCAGTAGTCCTCCCTGTGGACTGGGTGCGTTTTCAGTAGTTCTCCCTGTGGACTGGGTGCGTTTTCAGTAGTTCTCCCTGTGGACTGGGTGCGTTTTCAGTAGTTCTCCCTGTGGACTGGGTGCGTTTTCAGTAGTTCTCCCTGTGGACTGGGTGCGTTTTCAGTAGTTCTCCCTGTGGACTGGGTGCGTTTTCAGTAGTTCTCCCTGTGGACTGGGTGCGTTTTCAGTAGTTCTCCCTGTGGACTGGGTATGTTTTCAGTAGTTCTCCCTGTGGACTGGGTATGTTTTCAGTAGTTCTCCCTGTGGACTGGGTATGTTTTCAGTAGTTCTCCCTGTGGACTGGGTATGTTTTCAGTAGTTCTCCCTGTGGACTGGGTGTGTTTTCAGTAGTTCTCCCTGTGGACTGGGTGTGTTTTCAGTAGTTCTCCCTGTGGACTGGGTATGTTTTCAGTAGTTCTCCCTGTGGACTGGGTGTGTTTTCAGTAGTTCTCCCTGTGGACTGGGTGTGTTTTCAGTAGTTCTCCCTGTGGACTGGGTGTGTTTTCAGTAGTTCTCCCTGTGGACTGGGTGTGTTTTCAGTAGTTCTCCCTGTGGACTGAATGTGTTTTGTGCTGCATGTTTAGTCATTGGTTTCATTTTCACCTCCCCCCTCCAGTACAGTGTGTCTAGATAGTGTTGTTTTAAGTGTGTGTCTCTTTGAAGTGTTCTTAACTTCTTATGGCTGGGGGCAGTATTGAGTAGCTTGGATGAATAAGGTGCCCAGAGTAAACTGCCTGCTCCTCAGTCCCAGTTGCTAATATATGCATATTATTAGTATATTTGGATAGAAAACACTCTGAAGTTTCTAAAACGGTTTGAATGATGTTTGTGAGTATAATAGAACTCATATGGCAGGCAAAAACCTGAGAAAGAATCCAACCAGGAAATGGGAAATCTGAGGTTGGTCGATTTTCAACTCAGCCCCTATTGCAGATAGTGGGATATTGGTCATATTGCACTTCCTAAGGCTTCCACTAGATGTCAACCGTCTTTAGAAACTTGTTTGAGGCTTCTACTGTAAAGGGGGGCTGAATTGAGTCAGAGGTCTGGCAGAGTGCCAGGAGCTGGTCACGCGCATTCACATGAGAGGTAGCTCCCGTTCCATTTGCTTTTTCTGAAGACAATGGAATTCTCCGGTTGGAACATTATTGAAGATTTATGTTAAAAACATCCTAAAGATTGATTCTATACATCATTTGACATGTTTCTACGGACTGTAATGGAACTGTTTGACATTTCGTTTGCAACCAGTGATCGCGCTTCGTGAGTTTTGATTTGTTTACCAAACGCGTTAACAAAAGTAGCTATTTGGACATAAATGATGGACATTATCGAACAAATCAAACATTTATTGTGGAACTGGGATTCCTGGGAGTGCATTCTGATGAAGATCATCAAAGGTAAGTGAATATTTATAATGTTATTTCTGACTTCTGTTGACTGTACAATATGGCGGATATCTTTTTGTCTTGATTGGGCTCTGAGCGCCGACCACAGATTATTGCATGGTTTGCTTTTTCCGTAAAGCGTTTTTGAAATCTGACACAGTGGTTGCATTAAGGAGAAGTGGATCTAAAATTCCATGTATAACACTTGTATCTTTGATCAACGTTTATTATGAGTATTTCTGGAAATTGATGTGGCTCTCTGCAAAATCACCGGATGTTTTTGGAACTACTGAACATAACGCGCCAGTGTATACTGAGATTTGATATAAATATGAACTTTATCGAACAAAACATACATGTATTGTGTAACATGAAGTCCTATGAGTGTCATCTGATGAAGATCAAAGGTTAGTGATTAATTTTCTCTATTTCTGCTTTTTGTGACTCCTGTCTTTGGCTGGAAAAAATGGCTGTGTTTTTCTGTGATTTGGCGGTGACCTAACATAATCGTTTGTGGTGCTTTCGCTGTAAAGCCTTTTTGAAATCAAACACTGTGGTGGGATTAACAACAAGATTACCTTTAAAATGGTATAAGATACTTGTATGTTTGAGGAATTTTAATTATGAGATTTCTGTTTGAATTTGGCGCCCTGCACTTTCACTGGCTGTTGTCATATCGATCCCGCAGCCATAAGAAGTTTTTAAAAGGATTCCCCAAAACATATTTACCTCTTTTCATGTAGCCTACTCCACACTACTCTACTCACCATGTGTTTTATAGTCTGCTATATAATATGCTTTAGGATTCATTTTGCTGGCTTCAATCCAGTTATTTTGTCTGTTGGACACTGACATTTTCTCCAGGACCTCCTAGGAGGGAGCAGCGTGAGGGTAGCTATCACATGTCGGCATTAGGTGTGTGTGGTAGCCAGATTTTCATATCGTCATACCGTGCTTCTCTCATAACAGGATATACGGTACTACCGGCTTAGTACACAATGGGATGCCAAAAAAATCCAGCTAAAAAGCATAATTGGGTGTCTATTAGTAAAAGCGAATTTCCGTGGAGGCTGTTAGCTAACTATGGTAACGAGCGCAAACGAAAATAAAACGAATTGCAAAGACATGCAATCCAGCTCATAAAGTTATACATATACATCGGTAGGAGCTACCGAATACCATTTCTGGTGAGTTTGGACATTTACAAGCGAATGTGAATGAGAGACATTGTGCAAATGAACACAGTTTTGACACATGTTTGTCTGAAGGAAGAACAGTACTGGCTTTGGAGCAGCATGTGTACACGCTGTGTCTGTGTGGAGTCTGGTGTCGCTAGGGCAGCGGGCCTGCCTGCTCTGCTCTGAGAAAAAGGGGGAGGAGAAGACATGCTGAGAATGGAGAGGAGAAAAAACACAAGGAAATGAAGATAACTCCTGCAAAGGGCTTTGACTTCTCAAACACAGCACTAAGCTAACACAATATGATGCTCCGTCACCTTATTAATTCAGCTATTTACTTACTTCGATTAATTAGCAAGTTAAACTTAGGTTTCGTGTTAACGCAGAATTCTGAATTTTTCACAGAGGAAAACAAGATAAAGATGCATAATAAATATTGTGCTGCAGATGTAAAATGCTTCTTATTGTAATTTCTGCTCGGCATCTGGCAAATGTTGTGCTTCAGTTGCACTTTTCTACTCGGATGAGAATTCACTAACGGGCATTCTGTCAGCAGACAGCGCTCTGACTGATGTGGAGCTACTCCATCATTCTGTCAGCAGACAGCGCTCTGACTGATGTGGAGCTACTCCATCATTCTGTCAGCAGACAGCGCTCTGACTGATGTGGAGCTACTCCATCATTCTATCAGCAGACAGCGCTCTGACTGATGTGGAGCTACTCCATCATTCTGTCAGTAGACAGCACTCTGACTGACGCGTAGCTACTTTTCACCGGTACTTTTCTCGTAAAATGCAAGATGAACTTTAAGCAAAACATTAGGAAATGTAGCTGGCTACATTCTTTCTATGATTAACATTAGAAATATGATGGCCATGCATCGTTTTTTGCTAATAAGCTAATTTTACTTGTGTGGCTGCCAGACAAAATTTGCATTACACTTCTGTTGTCATCTTATGAAAATGTTATTATTTTCTGTTGAATGTGTTGCTCTAATATTATACTGAACAAAAATATAAACGCAACATTTAAAGTGTTGGTCCCATGTTTTCATGAGCTGAAATAAAAGATCCCAGAAATGTTCCATACACACACAAATCTTATTTCTCACGTATTTGTTTGCGTTCCTTTTAGTGAACATTTTCCCCTTTGCCAAGATAATCCATTCACCTGACAGGTGTGGCATATGAAGAAGATGATTAAACAGCATAATCATTCCACCTTGTGCTGTGGACAATAAAAGGCCACTTTTAAAATGTGCAGTTTTGTCACACAATACAATGCCACAGATATCTCAAGTTTTGAAGAAGCATGTAATTGACATGCTGACTGCCGGAATGTCCACCAGAGCTGTTGCCAGATAATTGTATGTTAATTTCTCTACCATAATGTCACGCCCTGACCTTAGAGATCCTTTTTATGTCTCTATTTTGGTTTGGTCAGGGCGTGAGTTGGGGTGGGCATTCTATGTTTTGTATTCTATGTTTTCTATTTCTGTGTGTTTGGCCGGGTGTGGTTCTCAGAGGCAGCTGTCTATCATTGTCTCTGATTGAGAACCATACTTAGGTATCCTTTTCCCACCTGTGTTTTGTGGGTAGTTGTTTTCTGTTTTGTGTTTCTGCACCTGACAGGACTGTTTCGTTTTCGTTCATTCTCTTTGTTATTTTGTTTAGTGTTCTGTTTAAATAAAAATAACATGAACACTTACCACACTGCGCTTTGTTCCACACCTAATTCAACAGACGATCGTTACACATAAGCTGCCTCCAATGTCGTTTTAGAGAATTTGGCAGTACGTCCAACCGGCCTCACAACCGCAGACCACGTGTAACCACACTAGCCCAGGACACATCCGGCTTCTTCACCTGCGGGATCGTTTGAGACCAGCCACCCGGACAGATAATGAAACTGAGGAGTATGCCCACCCATGTGAATCCATAGATTAGGGTCTAATTCATTTTCTTATAAGAACTATAACTTAGTAAAATCGTTGAAATTTATGCATGTTGCATTTTATATTTTTGTTCAGTATAATTTCTGTGAAGGAAAACTACAGTTGCACATCCCGGATCACTCTATTGAAGTTAAAAAAACACTGTTGACTTTCAATATAAAACGCTCCTCCTTTCAATAATACACAGCTGGACTCACCTGCTCCTGATTTCTCCTGTTGTACTATTTACAAACAAACATGTGACTGGCCCAACTGTTCTGGGGAGCTATGGTAAGATAATGTTACAGGTGAAATGAAGAACGTGATCTGCTTTACATCCTAACATATTGCACAAGTTGACTGCAGACTATTTACTTAAAAAGTAGCTACAAATATTATAATGTATTGAAAAACTTTACAGAAATAGTTATTGAAAAACCATCCCGTGGATATTTCCAGAAAACCTGGTGTACGGTATACCGCCCAAGCCTAGTTGGCATGCAGTCGATCTAGCTATGTTTAGGTGGGGTTATAGGCTAGCCCTAGGCTAACCACTTCTACATGGTACTAGCAGTTTTAAAAGTAGCCTAAGCGGAAACTAGAAGGGACTATTAAAATACTAAAATGACACAATTAGTCCCAAAAAATTTAACACATTTTCCTACTTGAATCAACCAGTTCATTTAGAATTTGTGATAAAACTGTTGTCATTTGCTAAGGAATGTAGCTTGTGTATCTAGAGTGAAAGCAAATTAACGTATTCTTCAAGACATTTCACTTGTCGGGACAAAAGCACATTCCAACAAGTAGTTTTACAGTATTTGATCTCCGGTTAAATATCGAACTTTGACGTCCGTTCGAGTACTCTCTTACACATGCCCATCCCTCCACAGTGGCATACTGTTTTTCATGATAGGTGTTGGTATGCGGACACACGCGTAGGCGTTAAGTGTGTAGGTGTGGCATATGTGTGTGGGTGTTGTTGATGTGCTCTGTCATATAGAGGTTGCATTGCATCACGCCTGCGGTGAGTGGGCTAGCCTACGGTGACAATCTGGTCAATGTGTAACTCGCTCTTCTTCTGGTGTTTTCTTGAAGGAAGAATACAGACGAGCTGCCCATCACACCCTGATGAACCGGAGAAAGAGAGAGGGGAGGACAGAGCGGGGAGGACAGAGCGGGGAGGACAGAGCGGGGAGGACAGAGCGGGGAGGACAGAGCGGGGAGGACAGAGCGGGGAGGACAGAGCGGGGAGGACAGAGCGGGGAGGACAGAGCGGGGAGGACAGAGCGGGGAGGACAGAGCGGGGAGGACAGAGCGGGGAGGACAGAGCGGGGAGGACAGCGAGGGGGGGAAGGGACGGGGAGAGAGAGGGGGGGAAATGAGAGGGAGAAGAGACAGAGGAAAGACAAAGAGATTGTGAAACAGAAAGGAAAAAGACACGAGGGGAGGAAACATGGAGAGAGAGAAATAATCAGAGAGAGACATAAGGGCTATTTTGCAGAGGAGAAAAAAAAAGAGATTGCAAGAGATTGAGATGAATGCTGTCATCTCCTCCAGGGTTGTTTGTGTTACTGGGACTCCTAGTAAATACTCCAGTAACAATCTCTTATCAGACACCCAATCTCCAGCAGGTCCTTGATCTGTTTTCGATTGCCGTGTATAATCTCATCTCCTGAGCTGGTGTCAGCGGTGCGATAGCGCCATGGGCAAGGTTAACGAGTAGAGCTGATACAGCCTTCAGATAGACAGGTTCCACACTGAAAATACACAAAAATATTAGTTTGATGAAGACTGAGAGCATATTTTCATAAGAATCATTAAGCATGGCCGTAATTCATTACCATGCAGTGTTGTTCAATGTGGAATTTTTTAAATATATATTTTTTAAATTCCAAAGAACAGGCAGATTTAAAGTAAATCAAATGCTACTGCCTTTATTGAGATTGTGTTCCACGATATAATGTAACCAGTTGATATTACGGTTTCAATAAATCAATATTAAATTACACTTGCTTTTTTTATTGTCTGATATAGATACATAAATAATGGGACAATTTAGCCATTAGGATTTGTTATCTTTAATGGTTATGATAAATTAGTCATCGTTGCGCACTGTTGGCATAGGTCTTATTTTTTTTTAAATTTAACCTTTATTTAACTAGGCAAGTCAGTGAAGAACAAATTCTTATTTGAAATGACAGCCTACACCGGCCAAACCCGAACGACGCTGGGCCAACTGTGGGCCGCCCTATGGGACTCCCAATCATGGCCGGTTGTGATACAGCCTGGATTCGAACCATGGTGTCTGCAGTGATGCGTCAAGCACTGAGACGCAGTGCCTTAGACCGCTACAACACTCGGGAGGCCTAGAAATAAATGTGCACATTTTTCCCCACTGCGGGCCTCTCCAAAAAAAATAACATGCGAGTACTCAGTCAAAACATTTCAAATGCTAATTCTACTACTGTGCCTGTTCTCAGATCCTCCCATATAAGCACAGAGCACGTCAGGAGTATGGATGAGAGGGAAGTGTTGAGAGATGGAAAACACACTAGTCGAAATGACGCCTTGATTCTCTATAAATAGAACAAAAGGCCTCAAAAGTAATTTATTTGTGAATTATTAACATGCAAAAACAGCACTGGGCTGCAAAACCTTTAACACGCCAACTAGGCACTTGGGTAAATGGTGCTGCTTCTTGATATTCTAAAATGGCTTCCTTTCCTCGTCTCCCGTTCTTCATACAACTCGGCAGCACAGATCTGAAATAGTTTGGCTAGATACTACTTAGTGCCTACACCCACTGCATACCTCATTGTACCCACTGCAGTGGAGAGTGAACACCTACAAGCTGTGTAGTCACTTGTTTAGACTTGAAAGGTTTGCATTGGTGCAAGCAGAATAACGGAGAAAAGGTCGGCTATCAGACGGCAAGGTGGAAACCATTGCCATATTGCTTATCCTATCAGATCGACATGAAATGCCAAGGAATAATTACCAAAGGTTCGATGTTGGATTGGGCATTTCTGCATTGCTGGTTTGACCCATTTGACTGGTTCTGTGTAATTGAAGACACAGGTGCAGATGATTAGGCCAAGTATGGAGTTAGGAGCCTGACGACCAATGGTTTTTCCGTTGCTCCTGAAAGGTAGTACTCCTGCCACACCCACAGCCCACAGTTGTCTGCACACCGGAGCCTAGAGCTATTTCTGGCAGGGTGGGTTTATACATCAGGATGGACACACAAATACCAAAGGCACCAGAACTGTAAGCCCTCAAAATGGTAGCCCTTATTCTAAACTGAGGAAGATGGCAATGATCTCTTATTCTCTCTCCGTTGATTAAGCTAGCGTAACGATGATCGCAATTGTTTATATAACCTCTTAACCAGGAAGTTCTGAGATTAATAATCTATTTTGCAAATGTTGTGGTGCCATTCACTCAAACCTTCCACACTCCTGGGTTGCGTTCGGGATGGCGCAACACATGGAACGCTGCAGACAAGAATGTCATGAATAATAATTACATTATTCCTTACTTTAGGAATAAGATAGGAGATTCTACCATCCTCTGCTGCTACCATGTCTCTACATCTGGTCTGGGATGTCCTCCGCTTGCCACACTCTTCCCTCTTGTGGCGAGCAGCGGAAGTGGCTGCCCATAGTGAGGTTAACATAGGTTATTTGTTGTCGCTGTCACAGTGAGGGTATAATGGTAAGGGGTGGGAGGGAGGAGATGAGCTGGAGGGACAGTGTTGGCAGTAGGATAAGCCACAAAATGGCTCCGTCTGAAGACCGTCAAGCTGTGTGTGTGTGTGTGTGTGTGTGTGTGTGTGTGTGTGTGTGTGAAATCCCCCAATCTCTGGGGGATTTTAGCAGCTTTGGGACATTTGCTTGGGTCATCATACCAATCTCTTGGGGGATTTTATTACCCCTATCATTCTGTCAATTTAATGTAATAGCCTATGGCAGTGGTTCTCAAACCTCTCCTGGTGGGACCTCTATACCTTTCACCATTTTGTTGTAGCCCTGAACTAGCTCACCTGATTTAAGGGCTTGATGATTAGTTGACAAGTTGAATCAAGTGTGATAGATGTAGAATAGATTAAATAAATGGAGCGTCTGGGGCCCCCTGAGGAGAGGTTTGAAACCCTCTGGCCTATGTAACAAAACAAGCCTCAGCCCAGTCAAGGCTGTTTTCTTGTTTAATTCCTTCAGAGGAAGGTGTTACCACTAATCAAAGGAATGCAATAGCATTTGCCTCACTTGTATCATTAAGCAATAAGGCACCTCGGGGGGTTTGTGGTATATGGCCAATACACCACGGCTACGGGCTGTTCTTAGGCACGACGCAACGCCTTATTGCTATTATAAACTGGTTACCAACGTAATTCAAGCAGTTAAAAATAAATGTTTTGTCATACCCGTGGTATATGGTCTGATATACCACGGCTGTCAGCCAATCAGCATTCAGGACTCGAACCACCCAGTTTATAAAAAGGTATAAAAGAAATTGAATCCAGATGCAGCTGTGTCTGTCTGCCCTCCTAATTTAGTTTTATGCAACAGGCTTACTATACTGTATGAATTGAGTTATTTTTTATGATATTGTCACTGTCTTTTTTCTCAAAGCACAAATTGAGGTTTGCATTCTGCACGGGATGTCGTTGACAGACCCGAGAACTGAGGCAATGACTATTTAAAGGCACTAGCTTTTGTGTTTGTTTTTATGACCTGGCTCTGAACCCTTCTCTCTCTCCCTCCTCACTAAGCTCCTTGCTCTATGTATGGATAGGCCACACAGCTGGCTGGAAGCTCGCAGTATAGTGGCTTTAGTCATGACTGAGCCATACCTCACAGACTAACCGCGTTCAGCCATGGGTGAACAACAGACTGCTTCAAGCTGATTGGCTGAACGCGATACGCAACATCCGGGAATAGCATTCCGTGCTTTAGCCACGGTGGTGGTAAATGGTGTTTTAGAAAGAGATATGCGCACTTGACTTAACTTCTTATGGCTGCGATCCCATTAATGGGATCAATATGACAACAGCCAGTGAAAGTGCAGGGCGCCAAATTCAAACAGAAATCTCATAATTAAAATTCCTCAAACATACTGGTATCTTATACCATTTTAAAGGTAATCTTGTTGTTAATCCCACCACAGTGTTTGATTTTAAAAAGGCTTTACAGTGAAAGCACCACAAACGATTATGTTAGGTCACCGCCAAATCACAGAAAAACACAGCCATTTTTCCAGCCAAAGACAGGAGTCACAAAAAGCAGAAATAGAGATAAATGAATCACTAACCTTTGATGATCTTCATCAGATGACACTCATAGGACTTCATGTTACACAATACATGTATGTTTTGTTCGGTAAAGTTCATATTTATATCAAAAAATCTCAGTATACACTGGCGCGTTATGTTCAGTAGTTCCAAAAACATCCGGTGATTTTGCAGAGAGCCACATCAATTTCCAGAAATACTCATAATAAACGTTGATCAAAGATACAAGTGTTATACATGGAATTTTAGATCCACTTCTCCTTAATGCAACCGCTGTGTCAGATTTCAAAAAAGCTTTACGGAAAAAGCAAACCATGCAATAATCTGTGGTCGGCGCTCAGACAAAAATATATCCGCCATATTGTGCAGTCAACAGAAGTCAGAAATAACATTATAAATATTCACTTAACTTTGATGATCTTCATCAGAATGCACTCCCAGGAATCCCAGTTCCACAATAAATGTTTGATTTGTTCGATAATGTCCATCATTTATGTCCAAATAGCTACTTTTGTTAGGACTTTGGTAAACAAATCAAAACTCACGAAGCGCGTTCACTGGTTGCAGACAAAATGTCAAAAAGTAACGTTACAGTCCGTATAAACATGTCAAACGATGTATAGAATCAATCTTTAGGATGTTTTTAACATAAATCTTCAATAATGTTCCAACCGGAGAATTCCTTTGTCTTCAGAAAAAGCAAATGGAACGGGAGCTACCTCTCATGTGAATGCGCGTGACCAGCTCCTGGCACTCTGCCAGACCTCTGACTCAATCCCCTCTCATTCAGCCCCCTTTTACAGTAGAAGCCTCAAACAAGTTTCTAAAGACGGTTGACATCTAGTGGAAGCCTTAGGAAGTGCAACATGACCAATATCCCACTGTATCTTCAATAGGGGCTGAGTTGAAAATCGACCAACCTCAGATTTCCCATTTCCTGGTTGGATTCTTTCTCAGGTTTTTGCCTGCCATATGAGTTCTGTTATACTCACAGACATCATTCAAACAGTTTTAGAAACTTCAGAGTGTTTTCCATCCACATATACTAATAATATGCATATATTAGCAACTGGGACTGAGGAGCAGGCAGTTTACTCTGGGTACCTTATTCATCCAAGCTACTCAATACTGCCCCTGCAGCCATAAGAAGTAAAAAAAAATAAAAATAATAATTCACCATCTCGCCGTTAAATCTAGTTAAGGAGGAAATTGAAGCCTTTGCAGCCTGAATGTTTAATGTGCTAACCGATTGCCGGGGGACACAAGTGTATTACGGGCTGTGCACATCAAGCTCAGACGATAGTGGAGAATCCATAAAGCCCACTAGCGGTTGTCCAGGCTAGTACCTGGCCTAGATAAGCATGTTGTTTGTGCAACGGTGTCTTTTAAATCAGAGAGGAAATAAGGCGAAGCATGAATATGTTATCTACATGAGGTAAGAAAACTAGAAACACTCTTTTCATGCCACTTTGATACAGCTACGACCGGAAGTGACTTCTTTGTAGCAGGTTAGGAGAACTCATGGAGCAGGTTAGGACAGTTAACATAGCAAGTTAGGAGACTGAGGTTAAGGTTAGGAAAACGTTTACGGTTAGCGAAAATGCTCTCCTAACCTGCTATGAAATTACTTTCATAGCAGGTTAGTGGCGTGAAAATTAGCGGCGTGAAAACAGTGTGTCCGGTAAGATAACAAGTAATGTAACATCTAATTATGGTCACCTGGAAACACTGACCAACACTTTGATTCCTACCCTGGCTTTTTTATTTGTCATATCAAACAAAAATGTATTCAAGGTGCTGCCCACTATATTCCAACTATAGCATTACAATAATCATTCAATTTCCATGATTCCAACAGTTCACCAATTAACGAGGCCTAGATATAAATATATGAAAATATATTTACAGTATATTTACAGGATTTACAGTATACAACGATCAGAATGGAGCCCCATTGACCCGTATGTGTTGCCACTCCATGGTCATGAGTTACTCATAAAGCATTTTTAGAACTTTATTATTCAAAAACATAAAATACCGTCATAGTGTCAAAAATTTGAAAAAATATTGTGATAGTACAGACCAGCTGGCGCTATCACAGCACCACTGGTGTTTCTACCCTATAATCTCTGCTGGTTGCACCTACAGTTGAAGTCGGAAGTTTACATACACCTTAGCTAAATACATTTAAACTCAGTTTTTCACAATTTCTGACATTTAGTCCGAGTAAAAATTCCCTGTCTTAGGTCAGTTAGGATCACCACTTTATTTTAAGAATGTGAAATGTCAGAATAATAGTAGAGAAGGATTTATTTCAGCTTTTATTTCTTTCATCACATTCCCAGTGGGTCAGAAGTTTACATACACTCAATTAGTATTTGGGAGCATTGCCTTTAAATTGTTTAACTTGGGTCAAACATTTTGGGTAGCCTTCCACAAGCTTCCCACAATATGTTGGGTGAATTTTGGCCCATTCCTCCTGACAGTGCTGGTGTAACTGAGTCAGGTTTGTAGGCCTCCTTGCTCGCACACACTTTTTCAGTTCTTCCCACAAATTTTCTATAGGATTGAGGTCAGGGCTTTGTGATGGCCACTCCAATACCTTGACTTTGTTATCCTGATGTCATTTTGCCACAACTTTGGAAGTATGCTTGGGGTCATTGTCCATTTGGAAGACCCATTTGCGACCAAGCTTTAACTTCCTGACTGATGTCTTGAGATGTTGCTTCAATATATCCACATAATTTTCCTACCTCATGATGCCATCTATTTTGTGAAGTGCACCAGTCCCTCCTGCAGCAGCGCACCCCCACAACATGATGCTGCCACCTCCGTGCTTCATGGTTGGGATGGTGTTCTTCGGCTTGCAAGCCTCCCCCTTTTTCCTCCAAACATAACGATGGTCATTATGGCTAAACAGTTCTATTTTTGCTTCATCAGTCCAGAGGACATTTCTCCAAAAAAGTATGATCTTTGTCCCCATGTGCAGTTGCAAACTGTAGTCTGGCTTTTTTATGGCGGTTTTGGAGCAGTGGCTTCTTCCTTGCTGAGCGGCCTTTCAGGTTATGTCGATATAGGACTCGTTTTACTGTGGCTATAGATACTTTTGTACCTGTTTCCTCCAGCATCTTCACAAGGTCGTTTGCTGTTGTTCTGGGATTGATTTGCACTTTTCGCACCAAAGTACGTTCATCTCTAGGAGACAGAACGCGTCTCTTTCCTGAGCGTTATGACGGCTGTGTGGTCCCATGGTGTTTATACTTGAGTACTATTGTTTGTACAGATGAATGTGGTACCTTTAGGCGTTTTGGAAATTGCTCCCAAGGATGAACCAGATTTGTGGAGGTCTACAATTTTTTTTCTGAGGTCTTGGCTGATTTCTTTAGATTTTCCCATGATGTCAAGCAAAAAGGCACTGAGTTTGAAGGTAGGCCTTTAAATACATCCACAGGTACACATCCAATTCACTCAAATGATGTCAATTACCCTATCAGAAGCTTCTAAAGCCATGACATAATTTTCTGGAATTTTCCAAGTGTCACGCCCTGGCCTTAGTTATCTTTGTTTTCTGTAATATTTTGGTTAGGTCAGGGTGTGACAGGGGGGATGTTTGTGTATAGTTGTCTCGTCTGGGGTGGTTGTATGGTATAGGGGGTTTTGGTAGAGTGTATGGGGTTGTGTTTAGTGTAGGTGTCTAGGTAAGTCTATGGTTGCCTGAATGGTTCTCAATCAGAGACAGCTGTCTTTCATTGTCTCTGATTGGGAGCCATATTTAAGGCAGCCATAGGCAGTAGGCTTTTGTGGGTAATTGTCTATGTGTAGTGTTTAGTGTCAGCACTATTTTGTTTGATATAGCTTCACGGTCGTCTGTTTGTTGTTTTTGTTCGTTTGTTCGTCTTCATATTAAAAGAATATGTCTTTCTATCACGCTGCGCCTTGGTCCACTCTGCCACATTACGACGATTGTGACACCAAGCTATTTAAAAGCACAGTCAACGTAGTATATGTAAACTTCTGACCCACTGGAATTGTGATACAGTGAATTAATCGGCTTGTAAACAATTGTTGGAAAAATGACTTGTCATGCACAATGTAAATGTCCTAACCGACTTGCCAAAACTATAGTTTGTTAACAAGAAATTTGTGGAGTGGTTGAAAAACAAGTTTTAATGACTCCCACCTATGTGTATGTAAACGTCAGACTTCAACTGTACCTCTAGGGGTTCTACCCTATAATCTCTACTGGTTACACCTACCTCTAGGGTTTCAACGTGAGTAAAACATTTTAACCCTCGCAAGGCTGCAGGCCCAGACAGCATCTCCGGCCGCATCCTCAGAGCATGCGCAGACCAGCTGGCTGGTGTGTTTACTGACATATTCAATCAATCCTTATCCCAGTCTGCTGTTCCCACATGCTTCAAGAGGGCCACCATTTTTCCTGTTCCCAAGAAAGCTAAGGTAAATGAGCTAAATGACTACCGCCCCGTAGCACTCACTTCCGTCATCATGAAGTGCTTTGAGAGACTAGTCAAGGACCATATGACCTCCACCCTACCTGACACCCTAGACCCACTCCAATTTGCTTACCGCCCCAATAGGCCCACAGACGACGCAATTGCAATCACACTGCACACTGCCCTAACCCATCTGGACAAGAGAAATACCTATGTAAGAATGCTGTTCATCGATTACAGCTCAGCATTTAACACCATAGTACCCTCCAAACTCGTCATTAAGCTCGAGACCCTGGGTTTCGACCCCGCCCTGTGCAACTGGGTCCTGGACTTCCTGACGGGCCGCCCCCAGGTGGTGAGGGTAGGTAACAACATCTCCACCCCGCTGATCCTCAACAATGGGGCCCCACAAGGGTGCGTTCTGAGCCCTCTCCTGTACTCCCAGACAGGGACTCTCCTGTACTTCACCCACGACTGTGTGGCCATGCACACCTCCAACTCAATCATCAAGTTTGCAGACGACACTACAGTGGTAGGCTTGATTACCAACAACGACGAGACAGCCTACAGGGAGGAGGTGAGGGCCCTCGGAGTGTGGTGTCAGGAAAATAACCTCACACTCAACGTCAACAAAACAAAGGAGATGATTGTGGACTTCAGGAATCAGCAGAGGGAGCACCCCCCTATCCACATTGACGGGACAGTAGTGGAGAAGGTGGAAAGTTTTTAAGTTCCTCGGCGTACACATCACGGACAAACTGAAATGGTCCACCCACACAGACAGCGTGGTGAAGAAGGCGCAGCAGTGCCTCTTCAACCTCAGGAGGCTGAAGAAATTCGGCTTGTCACCAAAAACACTCAAACTTTTACAGATGCACAATCGAGAGCATCCTGTCGGGCTGTATCACCGCCTGGTACGGCAACTGCTCCGCCCATAACCGTAAGGCTCTCCAGAGGGTAGTGAGGTCTGCACAACGCATCACCGGGGGCAAACTACCTGCCCTCCATGACACCTACACCAACCGATGTCACAGGAAGGCCAAAAAGATCATCAAGGACAACAACCACCCGAGCCACTGCCTGTTCACCCCGCTATCATCCAGAAGGCGAGGTCAGTACAGGTGCATCAAAGCGGGGACCGAGAGACTGAAAAACAGCTTCTATCTCAAGGCCATCAGACTGTTAAACAGCCATCACTAACATTGAGTGGCTGCTGCCAACATACTGACTCAATTCTATCCACTTTAATAATGGAAAAATGTATGTAATAAATGTATCACTAGCCACTTTAAACAATGCCACTAATGTTTACATACCCTACATTACTCATCTCAAATGTATATACTGTACTTCATACCATCTATTGCATCTTGCATATGCCGTTCGGCCATCACTCATTCATATATTTTTATGTACATATTCTTATTAATTCCTTTACACTTGTGTATAAGGTAGTTGTTGTGAAATTGTTAGATGACTTGTTAGATATTACTGCACGGTTGGAACTAGAAGCACAAGCATTTCGCTACACTCGCATTAACATCTGCTAACCATGTGCATGCGACAAATAAAATTGGATTTGATTTCTACCCTATAATCTCTGCTGGTTGCACCTACCTCTAGGTGCCTCTAGAGTAGAAATGACACATTGACACTTTGGCAGTATCACTTTGGCAGTATCACTTTGACAGTATTTGACAGTATCACTTTGTATCACCTAATTTTCTCTCCCAGTATTACCGTCAGTACTACCTCCCTTTCTCTCCCAGTATTACCGTCAGTACTACCTCCCTTTCTCTCCCACTATGTCTGTCAGTACTACCTCCCTTTCTCTCCCAGTATTACCGTCAGTACTACCTCATTTTCTCTCCCAGTATTACCGTCAGTACTACCTAATTTTCTCTCCCAATATTACCGTTAGTACTACCTCATTTTCTCTCCCAGTATTACGGTCAGTACTACCTCATTTTCTCTCCCAGTATTACCGTCAGTACTACCTCCCTTTCTCTCCCAGTATTACCGTCAGTACTACCTCCCTTTCTCTACCAGTATTACCGTCAGTACTACTTCCTTTTCTCTCCCACTATGTCTCAGTACTACCTCATTTTCTCTCCCAGTATTACTGTCAGTACTGCCTCATTTTCTCTCCCAGTATTACCGTCAGTACTACCTCCCTTTCTCTACCAGTATTACCGTCAGTACTACTTCCTTTTCTCTCCCACTATGTCTGTCAGTACTACCTCATTTTCTCTCCCAGTATTACTGTCAGTACTACCTCATTTTCTCTCCCAGTATTACCGTCAGTACTACCTCCCTTTCTCTACCAGTATTACCGTCAGTACTACTTCCTTTTCTCTCCCACTATGTCTGTCAGTACTACCTCATTTTCTCTCCCAGTATTACTGTCAGTACTACCTCCCTTTCTCTACCAGTATTACCGTCAGTACTACTTCCTTCTCTCTCCCACTATGTCCGTCAGTATTACCTCCCTTTCCCTTCCGATAAAGCTAGTTTTCTTTGTAAACCGCAATGACCTGTGTCTTTAGCGTAGTTAGCTTGTGTTAACAATCCATAATGTGATTCATATAGTAGACTGTCTTGTGGTCTCAACCTCAAGGATGAAGTCATCCACTAAGTCAACAGCAGTTCATCTTTGACTGGAAGAGGTGACACACACACACACACACACAGATAATTTCTTCAGTGGTTACTGTAATTGGTGTAGATCTGATATTGGCAACTGGTGGATATTCGATTTTTTTTAGGAACTCAGTCGGGGTCTTTACTATTCTATCTCGTAACAGTAAGTAGAGTGCAATTTCGAAATGTTGGTTGTGCATCAGCAGTTATCTTGTTCTGTCAGTCAATTAGCCCACTAACATTGTGGATACGCAGACCCGCAAGAAACTGCAGCCCCTCATGATGAGTTCGGATTTTTTTTGTTGCCCACTCCCCCATAAAAGTTGTCCATCCCTGGTTTAGATCAATGATTTATATATAGACTAGATGACTGGCCAGGGCATTGTTTTGAAGCCATCTTGGTACTCCCCCACCAACAAGACTAGATGGCTAAAGGGGGGGGTACTGTTTTGAAGCCATCTTTGGTACTCTTCCACCAACAAGACTAGATGGCTGAAGGGGGGGGGGGGGGGGGGTACTGTTTTGAAGCCTTCTTGGTACTCTCCCACCAACAACAACAGATTTTGGGAGCTATAGAAAAGCATTTATGAATTCATACTTTGAAATTATTTTATGTGAGCTAAACATAAAAATGTAAAAATATATTAAGTAATTCCTGAAAGAATAATTTTTGGAAAGTTCTAATGTTACTGCTCCAGTATTTTTTATTTATTAAAATACATGTCGTTGAAATTGAAATAATTGAAATACTCCCAATATGGCCGACTGGTGGCTTCAAATCATCTCATTAGCCAATACAAGCACCAGAAATCCAGAGTTGATACACTGTGCATACAAAAGTATTTGGGATACCCCTTCATATTAGTGAATTCGGCTATATCAAATGTTATTTGTCACATGCGGCGAATACAACAGGTGTAGACTTTACCGTGAAATGCTTACTGACAAGCCCTTAACCAACAATGCAGTTCAAGAAATAGAGTTAAAAAAAATATTTACAAAATAAACTAAAACAAAATGAAAAGAAACACAATAAAATAACTATACAGGCGGTACCGGTACCGAGTCAATGTGCGGGGGTACAGGTGAGATGGGGTCATTTGTACATGTAGGTATGGGTAAAATGACTATGCATAGATAATAAACAGTCAATTTAAATAGTCCAGGTGGCCATTTGATTCATTGTTCACCAATCTTATGGCGGCTTGGGGGTAGAAGCTGTTAAGGAGCCTTTTGGACCTAGACGAAGATAGTTTGTTGACGATGTGGACACCAAGGACCTTAGTGCTCTCAAAGCTCATCAATATGGTGTTGAACGCTGAGCTGTAGTCAATGAACAGCATTCTCACATAGGTGTTCCTTTTGTCCAGGTGGGAATGGGCAGTGTGTAGTGCGGTTGAGATTGTGTCATCTGTGGATATGTTGGGGTGGTATGCGAATTAGGGTGGGTCTAGGGTGTCCGGGAAGATAGTGTTGATGTGAGCCATGATCAGCCTTTCAAAGCACTTCATGGCTACCGACATGAGTGCTACGGAGGGGTTACCTTCACTTCCTTAGGCACAGGAATTACGGTGGTCTGCTTGAAACATGTAGGTATTACAGACTCGGTCAGGGAGATGTTGAAAATGTCAGCGAAAACACTTGCCAGTTGGTCCGCTCATGCTCTGAGTACACGTCCTCGTAATCCGTCTGGCCCCGTTTCCTTGTGAATGTTAATCTGTTTAAAGGTCTTGCTCACATCGGCTACGGAGAGCATGATCACACAGTCGTCCTGAACTGCTTGTGTTCTCATGCATACCTCAGTGTTGCTTGCCTCAAAGCGAGTAAAAAAGGCATTTAGCTCATTTGTTAGGCTCGCGTCACTGGGCAGCTCACGGCTGGGTCCATAATAGTTTGCTAGCCCTGCACATCCTACGTGCGTCAGAGCCGGTGTAGTATGGTTCAAACTTAGTCCTGTATTGATACTTTGCCTGTTTGATGGTTCATCTGAGGGCATAGCGGAATTTCTTATACGCGTCCGGATTAGTGTCCCGCACCTTGAAAGCGGCAGCTCTAGCCTTTAGCTCAGTGGGGATGTTGCCTGTAATCCATGGCTTCTGTTTGGGATATTTTCGTACGGTCACTCTGGGGACAACGTCGATGAAGCCGGTGACTGAGGTGGTATACTCCTCAATTCCATTGGACGAATCCCAGAACATATTCCAGTCTGTGCTAGCAAAACAGTCCTGTAGCATCCACGTCATCTGACCACTTCCGTATTGAGCGAGTCACTGGTACTTCCTGCTTTAGTCTTTGCTTGTATGCAGGAATCAGGAGAATATAATTCTGTTCAGATTTGCCAAATGGATGGTGGGGGAGAGCTTTGTATGCATCTCTGTATGTGGAGTAAAGGTGGTCTAGAGTGTTTTTTTTCACTCTGGTTGCACATATGACATGCTGGTAGAAATGAGGTCAAACGGATTTAAGTTTGCCTGCATTAACCTTTTCATACGTATCAAAACACGGGTGTGATCATTCTACAGTGGTCCCTGTAGTGTACGATCAAACCGGTGTGATTAGAACGCTTATTTAGAATGTCCAGTTTCGATATGATGCAACAATCAGCATTTGAGCTGGCCACAGTTTTCACAGAAACATTTTGCACAAACACAGTCCTCACAAAGTTATGTCCAGAATGTGAGCAGTTTATTTTTGGATGCAATGTTCAGACATTCACATTAGTAGCTACAGCATAACACAATCATCCAAACCGGAAAAATGTTTTCTACATTTGTCCTAGCGCTAACTGACGAAAGATTTACGTAACACAAGCGGTCATATTTTTATAACTCTCGCCTGACAGAAACTACAATATGAATTAGCTAATAGCTAATTACTATTATAATTAATCACATCACGGGTGAGCTCACCATTGATCAAAATAATTTTGTAAAACACTTTCTAGAAATCGAAAGTAATCCGACAATGGGTAGTTTCTGCGCACCAGCATGTTTGTTTTTTCAACGAAACCAAAGATAACAAGACGAGACAAGATGAGTTTGGTCTGTTTATAGTATGCATGTTGAAGGGAGTGTCGTCTACCATCGTTCACATCCCACCTTTCACTTCCTTCCGGAAGTTCTAGAAAAATGAATGAACCCTTACTCACCTCATTTTGTTATAAGATCTTTGGTCCGACAGACGATTACGTGACACCCAGAATGCATTGTATGTCAACAAACATGGCTCCACACATAGCTGGAATTAGCTTAGCTCATCATAATCAGTACAACTTTCAAAAAAGTATTTTACATACATAATATGTGCCCATTACAATCTACGCAAGAATCGGAATGCATGATGTTGAAAACATGTGAATAAAACAGTAAATATATAAATAATTACCACACAAAACATTTTCTGATAGTGATTTATTGATACAAGTGGCGCGTGCCGGCAGTCAATCACGTAACCTCCCACTCTGAGCCATTCAGTGTTGTTTATGTATGTAGCTAGTGAGACATTTCTGTCATTCAAACATACTTTTTATGTTTTATTTTGACTTAATTTTTTTACTTTTATCTTTGACCATCATTCTATCTCTCCACGCCCACTTGTCTCCAATTCCACATCCCAACCCTCAGCTTCCCTCAGCCCATCCCATCAATCTCTGCTGGCCACCCTCTTCAGGTTTCTATGCAACACATATCTTTTAACTATACTGTGATGTTAAATGTACAATTTCAATCTATCTAATCGAATAGAATCCACAGATTGCGTGTTGAAGATAAATACTTTTACTAAGAGTATTAGTAATTGACAGACCCGGTCTCTCCAGATCTCCTAACAGTACTATTTCTAGGGTAAATTTTAGATCAATGCTATGCATTTTCAGCCATTCCTGAACCTGAGACCAGAAACCGGCTACCTGAGGGCAACACCAAAATAAATGGTCTATTGATTCTGTATCCTCACAACAAAATCTGCAGAGCTTCGATGATTTTATGCACCAAATATTCAACATTTTGTTGGTGGAATTCTATCTAATAATTTTAGCTGAAAAGCACAAAGTCTTGAATCTTGCGTTGTTTAATATATCAACTCATACCATGGAATCGGTACGTCAAAAATCTCTCACCAACATTTAGGATTGCACTCCCTATTCCAAAATGGGATTGTTACGCAACAAAACATTTAATCTGAGCTACCCTCACACTGAATTCAGCTGTGAGAGGGGGAGGGCGCTAGACTACCACATCAGGACACTGCAGGGACAGGACAACAAAGCCTGTCGTTCAGGAAAAGGTAAGAGAAGGAGAGGAAGTTACAAAGTAAGAGGTGAAGAGTCGGCAGGTTGTCGTTCTTAACTGTGTGTCTTTAGCCTTCATTCTGGACCTGGTTGGACCTGCTGTCTTTACCTTGACAAACAACTTGTGGAATAAATTCTTGTTTGTTTTTTAAAAGTTGTAATTGATTATATATCGACCCCTAGATCCTACATGAAGGGGTTGATTTTATATTGGGGCATTCCTCTAGTCCCAAGTCTGTAACACTGTGTTGTGTGAATCGTTTCTCCTAGATTTGTTCTTAAACAGACAAAGCCCCAAGCACCATTAAATGGTAGGGAAATCAATGAATCATCGTCATTTGCCCAAGAATTTTATTTTATTTGTATCACAAGAAAACGCGACAGCAATAATAAGTCAAAGGTCAAAGGAGCAGAGGACACTTCCATGTAGGTGACTGTGTGTACGTCCGTATTGGTCTGTGCCCGCTGTGCAGGGCCAGGAGGGAACAGATTTAGCAGCGGAGGTGGAGAAGGGATGAGAGCATTAAGCCTGATCAGCGGGCTGCGAATAACAGGCCCCAGGAATGGGACTGCACTAGACCAGCCAAAACCATTAAGAGAGAGAGTGAGTTAACAACCGCAGTGCTAGCGTTATTGAGATCAAGTGCTAATGCCTTGGTCAGTTCCATCGAGACCATGACTCTATTGTCAGGGTTAGATTGTGGAGAGAGAATCAGGAGGCCGGCAGATTAAACCGTTTCTGCCTCTCTTGTTCTGTCGTTTTATTCGTTCGTTCTCTCTCTCTACTCCCCCCTTTCATCCAGATGTCAGCTCAGCTAGCCTCCAGATGCGGGGGGGCATCTCCCCCTCCCCTCCCATAGCAGAGTAGTGCTTTCTACACACACACGCACATGCACACCGCCCAGCGTGGCCGTGTTTTTCTCCCTCCTATATGGCAGGATTATTGCTCCTCATTAATTCCTGCCTCCCTGTCGGCCTCCTGCCACCTCATTGGCCGCTCCTCTCAGGACCACCGCTGACTGTAGATCCCCGTGGCGACGACCGGGGAGGGGGGGGGTCCACTCGCCGTGGCAACTCATCAAATCGTCGACCAGCTGGAGCCAAAAAAATGTACGGGGAGAAAAATAAGCGTTGTGAAGGAAAGCGACAACAACAACAAGGGATTAACCGTCGGCTCCAACTGAGCAATCAGGAAGTCTGTTTAAAACTGCACCAAAAAAACACACCCAGTTTCTCTCTCCCTCTCCTCAGTGCTAAGCTGCTGGTCAGGGTGGACAGCTGTTCAAAAACTATGAGGATGGAGATGCATACAAAATGAAAAACCGCCCTTGGGACTCGGGTGAAAGACGCGTTCTACATCCTCTTGTTTTTCAATGCCTCCTTCCTGTATTTATTTTGAAGATGAGGCAATAAGGTAAGCCAGACATAGGGATGCTGTGGATATAGAACGACTGAGCGAGCGAGAGAGGGAGAACTAGTGCAGCATGCGTCAGCTCTGAGGCATTGACCAATGAACAAGCAGCGCGCGACAGAAAGAGAGAGGGAGACGGATGGTGACAGCCTGTGATGCGAGGAGGAAAGCGAGAGAGCGAAGAGCAGGACTGGAAGGTCATTAGACGAGACGGAAATAAATTAAGGATCCCTTTGACACTTCCTGTCTACAAGGTTATCCTCAACACCAATCAACAAAATAGCTGGACTCCAGCTGCATCCACATATAGGGGAAACCCTCCACAGAACCCGACTCAACCTGCCAATACATTCCCAGAGGAAAAGCCTATGTCCATTGTGAAGAGGACAATCCTACCTTATGCTCCTGTCCTTCTTAGTGTACCTAACCAAAAAACTTGGTCACTTGTTATGGCTGGCTGACCACAACATCCCCTTTTTGAATGAAACCCAAGAACTGTCTACAGAAAAGAAGGGAATATCTTTGACTGCTACGACGAGGAATAGCCTGTCTGTTGCTCGCCAGAACACACTGGATTGGTGATTCTCAGCCCACGGTGGACCAGGAAACCACTGGACTGAGGCTATTGGATGACAGACAGACTGACAGACTGACTGACGGTGTTGGACTTTGCCATGGGAGAGACGGCTGACTACCAGCGGCTGGATGAGACATCGGACTACCAGCGGCTGCCCAGCGTTGACGAGGAGGTAGTTCACGTCACACCCACACCGATCATGGAGCGATGGTCACTGTGTTTTATGACAGCACTGCTGCCTAACTACTCATCAGTAGAGAGATATGAGGCCTTCATTATGACATGGCAGGAAGTGTGTGTGTGTTTTTCAAGTCCTGTATTCTATTATTTATGAGTCATTATTTGGATTGTAGGTGAAGAATTTCAAGTCGACTGATTTTTAAAGAAATGCCTTCATATCTCTGTTCATGTGATAGTATCTTGTTGAAGTCTAGTGCTTTGTATTTAACCCTGAATATAAAGAACACCATTAGGCTATTGTATTGTGTGTGTTGCAGGTACCCATCTGGCAGTATAGTTGTTATAGTCTACCATTCATTCAACAGATGCAGTGGTTATGGCTAGGCTAGGCTATGCATAGCTATATTTTGTGCATCTATCTGTTATGGTCTGTGTGTCTGCTCAACCCTTCAGATCATGACTGTCACTTTTTCTCTGTCTCTCTCTCACACACACACACACACACACACACACACACACACACACACACACACACACACACACACACACACACACACACACACACACAGCCCACGTTATTGAATGCGGAACCATGAGGTCATTGATGAAGTGCTGTTGAATGACTTTAGTGATGAGACGCACCCACAACCTCCTCTGTCCTCCCTCTCTCCTTTTCTTTCCCTTCTTTCTCACTAGTGTGATATGCAGTCATTCGTGTGCTGTCTGTCTCTCTGAGGAGGTAGCCATGTCTCTGTGCTGACAGAGTAGCCTGTTCTGTTAGGTCAAGGGAGGAGGTAGCCATGTCTCTGTGCTGACAGAGTAGCCTGTTCTGTTAGGTCAAGGGAGGAGGTAGCCATGTCTCTGTGCTGACAGAGTAGCCTGTTCTGTTAGGTCAGGGGAGGAGGCAGCCATGTCTCTGTGCTGACAGAGTAGCCTGTTCTGTTAGGTCAGGGGAGGAGGTAGCCATGCCAGGCGTGTGTTCTGAATGTTCTGAGAATTTATTACCTTTGGTTTTTCATGTGTTTTTGTCTTTATTCTTCACTTTCTGTCCAGTCCACTACAGTCCAGTCCAGTACACTACAGTCCAGTACACTACAGTCCAGTACACTACAGTCCAGTCCAGTCCACTACAGTCCAGTCCACTACAGTCCAGTACACTACAGTCCAGTACACTACAGTCCAGTCCACTACAGTCCAGTCCAGTCCACTACAGTCCAGTACACTACAGTCCAGTACACTACAGTCCAGTCCAGTACACTACAGTCCAGTACACTACAGTCCAGTCCAGTACACTACAGTCCAGTCCAGTACACTACAGTCCAGTCCACTACACTACAGTCCAGTACACTACAGTCCAGTACACTACACTACAGTCCAGTACACTACACTACAGTCCAGTACACTACACTACAGTCCAGTACACTACACTACAGTCCACTACAGTCCAGTCCACTACAGTCCAGTCCACTACAGTCCAGTACACTACAGTCCACTACACTACTGTCCAGTCCACTACACTACAGTCCAGTACACTACTGTCCAGTACACTACTGTCCAGTACACTACACTACAGTCCACTACACTACAGTCCAGTCCACTACAGTCCAGTACACTACAGTCCAGTACACTACAGTCCAGTACACTACAATCCAGTCCACTACACTACAGTCCAGTACACTACAGTCCACTACACTACAGTCCATTATACTACAGTCCAGTCCACTACACTACAGTCACTACACTACAGTCCACTATACTACACTACAGTCCACTATACTACACTACAGTCCACTACACTACAGTCACTACACTCACTACACTACAGTCACTACACTACACTACAGTCCACTACACTACACTACACTACAGTCCAGTCCATTACAGTCCAGTACACTACTGTCCAGTACACTACAGTCCAGTCCATTACAGTTCAGTACACTACAGTCCAGTCCACTACACTACAGTCCAGTACACTACAGTCCACTACACTACAGTCCATTATACTACAGTCCAGTCCACTACACTACAGTCACTACACTACAGTCCACTATACTACACTACAGTCCACTATACTACACTACAGTCCACTACACTACAGTCACTACACTCACTACACTACAGACACTACACTACACTACAGTCCAGTCCACTACAGTCCAGTACACTACAGTCCACTACACTACAGTCCAGTCCATTACAGTTCAGTACACTACAGTCCAGTCCACTACACTACAGTCCAGTACACTACAGTCCACTACACTACAGTCCATTATACTACAGTCCAGTCCACTACACTACAGTCCACTACACTACAGTCCATGATACTACAGTCCAGTCCACTACACTACAGTCACTACACTACAGTCACTACACTACAGTCACTACACTACAGTCCACTATACTACACTACAGTCCACTATACTACACTACAGTCCACTATACTACACTACAGTCCACTATACTACACTACAGTCCACTATACTACACTACAGTCCACTATACTACACTACAGTCCACTATACTACACTACAGTCCACTATACTACACTACAGTCCACTATACTACACTACAGTCCACTACACTACAGTCACTACACTACAGTCACTACACTACAGTCACTACACTACACTACAGTCCACTACACTACAGTCCACTACACTACAGTCCACTACACTACAGTCCAGTCCACTACAGTCCAGTCCACTACAGTCCAGTACACTACTGTCCAGTACACTACACTACACTACAGTCACTACACTACAGTCCAGTATACTACAGTCCAGTCCACTACAGTCCACTACTGTCCAGTACACTACTGTCCAGTACACTACACTACAGTCACTACACTACAGTCCAGTCCACTACAGTCCAGTACACTACACTACACTACAGTCCAGTCCAGTCCACGACATACTTTGCAAAGAAGCCAGGTGTGTGTGTGTGTGTGTGTGTTCTCTGGCCAGTATGTTGGTCCTCTGGTGTGTATGAATGTGTGTGGCCTTGGGTTGACGTTGCAGTTTTCTGAGCAGCAAAGGTGAATCGGGGGATGCAGAGCCGCTCACACAGTTGCAGCTTTCTGCAGCATTTCTCTCCCCTTACACAGCAGGCTTCAGGCTGCTGTTACCTCATCAACTGGAGAGAGAGATGTAGAAAGGGAGGGAGGGGAGAAGGATGGAGTGGGAGAGAGGGATATAGGGAGAGGGGAGGGTGGAGTGGGAAGAGGGAGGGAGGGAGAGTGAGAGGAGGTTGGGGAGAGAGAGAGGGGAGGGTGGGTGGATGGGAGGGGGAGAGAGAGAGAGAGAGAGGAGGGTGGGAAGAGGGAGAGGGAGGGAGGGAGAGAGGGGAGGGTGGGTGGATGGGAAGAGGGAGGGGGAGAGAGAGAGAGAGAGGAGGGTGGGAAGAGGGAGAGGGAGAGAGGGGAGGGTGGGAAGAGGGAGAGGGAGGGAGGGAGAGAGGGGAGGGTGGGAAGAGGGAAGGAGGGAGAGAGCGAGGGATGTAGGGTAAGGGAAGGATGGAGAGATGGAGAGAGGGTTGTGTTTTCTTTTGAACAGGTACTGTATATGAATGAATCTAGCTATAAATAATGAATCACTGAAGCTTGCCCTCAGCTTTTCTCCCCGGGAGGGTTGTGTGGAGATCACTTGGCTGGCTGGCTGACTGCCTGACTGGCTGGCTGGTTGACTGGCTGTTACGGCTGGGTATTATTTGCAGCATACTGTTTTGTCCTCCAAGCCCCAACAACTATGTCTTGTTTACACCGGTGATCCCTTCATCCAGCATACTGCGCTATGTGCTCCATACATTTTCCTCAAACTCTCAATACTCTGCAGCGCAATTTTTCTCTGACTTTGTTCATGCGAAGGCGGTGATTAGGAAACATTGCAATTATTTTTTTGCAGCCTGATTTAAGCATGACAGCATGATCATTACACAGGTGCACCTTGTTTTGGGGACAATAAAAGGCCACAGTTTTGTCATAATACAACAAGTTTTGAGGGAGCATGCAATTGGCATGCTGACTGCAGGAATGTCCACCAGAGCCTTGGCCAGATAATTGAATGTTGATTTCACTACCATAAGCCGCCTCCAACGTTGTTTTAGAGAATTTGGCAGTACGTCCAACCGGCCTCACAACCACAAACCACTTGAATGGCGTTGTGTGGGCGATGTCAGCATTATGAACAGGGTTATGAAATGGGCAGGCATAAGCTACGGACAATGAACACACAGTGCATGGGTAAAATCACCGGGGAAACCAATCCAGAAATGTTGCTCTACGACCACCACAAGCTTTATGGGACTCGTCTGAATTTGGTACCGCCGATGTGTCAACTTCTGTCTGTAGTGTTTGAACTAGTGATGTGCTGTTCGCAAACGATTCCTTCTTTTTGAACGACTCATTTTACTAACTCGAGAGTTCTGATTAGTTTTTCTGCGAGACTTGTTAATTTTAGTTGTTTGTTTGACCTGCTAGTGCTGGCCGCAATGAGTCCTGCAGCAGGACTCATACACTCTCCTCCGGCTCAGCGGCTCCAGAGAAGTGCTCTGACCACCAACTGTCTGTCATATGTTCCCACCATGCACCAACTGTCTGTGATATGTTCCCACGACCACCATGCACCAACTGTCTGTCATATGTTCCCACGACCACCATGCACCAACTGTCTGTCATATGTTCCCACCATGCACCAACTGTCTGTGATATGTTCCCACGACCACCATGCACCAACTGTCTGTGATATGTTCCCACGACCACCATGCACCAACTGTCTGTCATATGTTCCCACCATGCACCAACTGTCTGTCATATGTTCCCACGACCACCATGCACCAACTGTCTGTCATATGTTCCATCGACCGCCATGCACCAACTGTCTGTCATATGTTCCATCGACCACCATGCACCAACTGTCTGTCATATGTTCCATCGACCACCATGCACCAACTGTCTGTGATATGTTCCCACGACCACCAACTGTCTGTCATATGTTCCCACGACCACCATGCACCAACTGTCTGTCATATGTTCCCACGACCACCAACTGTCTGTCATATGTTCCATCGACCACGATGCACCAACTGTCTGTCATACGTTCCCACGACCACCAACTGTCTGTCATACGTTCCCACGACCACCAACTGTCTGTCATATGTTCCCACGACCACCAACTGTCTGTCATATGTTCCCACGACCACCAACTGTCTGTCATATGTTCCCACGACCACCAACTGTCTGTCATATGTTCCCACGACCGCCAACTGTCTGTCATATGTTCCCACGACCGCCAACTGTCTGTCATATGTTCCCACGACCGCCGGCTGTCTGTCATTTGTTCCCACGACCGCCGACCGTCTGTCATATGTTCCCACGACCGCCGACCGTCTGTCATATGTTCCCACGACCGCCGACCGTCTGTCATATGTTCCCACGACCGCCGACCGTCTGTCATATGTTCCCACGACCGCCGACCGTCTGTCATATGTTCCCACGACCGCCGACTGTCTGTCATATGTTCCCACGACCACCGACTGTCTGTCATATGTTCCCACCATGCACCAACTGTCTGTCATATGTTCCCACGACCGCCAACTGTCTGTCATATGTTCCCACGACCGCCAACTGTCTGTCATATGTTCCCACGACCGCCGACCGTCTGTCATATGTTCCCACGACCGCCGACTGTCTGTCATTTGTTCCCACGACCGCCGACTGTCTGTCATATGTTCCCAAGACCGCCGACTGTCTGTCATTTGTTCCCACGACCGCCGACTGTCTGTCATTTGTTCCCACGACCGCCGACTGTCTGTTATATGTTCCCACGACCGCCGACTGTCTGTTATATGTTCCCACGACCGCCGACTGTCTGTTATATGTTCCCACGACCGCCGACTGTCTGTTATATGTTCCCTCGACCACCAACTGTCTGTTATATCTGTCATAAGGGAAATAGATCAGGGTCATAGAGAAGAAAACTCCATGTTTAGAACTGATGATTGATCACATGGTGGAAGAATACATTCAATTAATTGATTATTGAATGTTATGATTAAAAAAAGCTATGTAGAACCAAAACATGCACAGTCTCTGGTCAACAAACTCAAACTGGAGAAAGAATCGTTTGAGGTTGCGCACTTTCACCCTCACAGCAGTCAAGCACTCCACCAACGGTCGTTCACGATCTAGTCCGGTTGCTGCCACAACTAGACCTCGTTTCGAATGTATCAAGAAATAATCGTATTTATATGTTTAGCAATCAAGAAAATGTACATTTTTAAAGCACACGTCTACAAGTCTGAGTCACAAATGACAGCTCAAATTAGCCTCCTATGGTGAACGAGAGGCTTGTAGAATCATGACTCTTGAGTTTTCAGTTCATCGGTAGGGGGTCCTGCATGCTCTGGTATTACTGAATCAAATGGACGGAATTAGTCGAGAGATTCGTTCTTTTAACTGAACGAGTCAAAAATATCTGAGTCAGTAAAAAGACTTCCCATCACTAGTCCGAAACGGTCTGGCCTACAAAACTAATATGACCCCACCATTGGGGAAGGAAAGCTCTCTTTGTCCTGTCGTGATCAGGAGCCAGATGGATGACATCAGCTCACTCTCTTACCAGCAGCTGTGAGTCCACAAAGAATTCCATCTGTTTTAATGAACACAACAAGAACATGATGTCACTTTTAGTGTGAGTACCAGTTTGGAATGAAAACCTATTGAAAATATGAGACCAACCAACCAACCAACCAACATGAACTATCAAGGAAACATCGTGGAATGTTCTGGCTCCCCTGCTGTGTGTTTCTTCACCCAGAGAAGATGGAGAAAAGTGTAGACAGAGTCTGACCCACTCTCCAACGGCTGTCATCACCCCAATGTTCCAGAAACCTTACAAAAACATTCCATTCGCGTTAGCCGAGCAGTATCGCTAAACAGCACCGGCTGGATCCTCCTCTGACATTCCTCCTTTAATTAGTGCCGGCCTGCCCATTTGAAGGGGAGAAAAGCAGCTGGTTTGGATTTGTTTATAGTCTGCACAGATAACATTTTTTGAGGGTTAGCAGGCAGGAAATAAAGCCAGCTTCAAATAAAGAACATGCTGTCGGCCCGAAAGCCGTGAGGGAATGGAGAGACTAGGGAGGAATGAATGAGAGGCAGAGAGGCAGAGAGAGAGAGAGGCAGAGAGAGAGAGAGGCAGAGAGAGAGAGAGAGGCAGAGAGAGAGAGAGAGGCAGAGAGAGAGAGAGAGGCAGAGAGAGAGAGAGGCAGAGAGAGAGAGAGGCAGAGAGAGAGGTAAAGAAAGAGGCAGAGGGGTGCTGGGTTAGCCAGATAGGGTGTAAATGTGGTGGAGACAGCAAACGAGTGGGGGGAGAGCGGCAAGAGAAGGGCTGACTGGGTCAGAGGGAGAGAGGGGAGGAGAGAGTCAGTCAGAGAGAGAGCTGTGAGTTATTAAAGTAGATGGTAACAAGAGAGAGTAGCAGCAGTGTAAAAGACGGGGGGGGGGGCGTGGCAATAAAAATAGTCTGCGTAGCCATTTGGTTAGATGTTCAGGAGTCTTATGGCTTGGGGGTAGAAGCTGTTTAGAAGCCTCTTGGACTGAGACTTGGCGCTCCGATACCGCTTGCCGTGCAGTAGCAGAGAGAACAGTCTATGACTTGGGTGGCTGGAGTCTTTGACAATTTTTAGGGCCTTCCTCTGCCACCACCTGGTATAGAGCTCCTGGATGGCAGGAGGCTCGGCCCCAGTGATGTACTGGGCCATTCACACTACCCTCTGTAGTGCCTTGTGGTCGGAGGCAGAGCAGTTGCCATACCAGGCAGTGATACAACCAGTCAGGATGCTCTTGATGGTGCAGCTGTAGAACCTTTTGAGGATCTGAGGACCCATGTCAAATCTTTTCATTCTCCTGAGGGGGAATAGGTTTTGTCGTGCCCTCTTCATGACTGTCTTGGTGTGCTTGGACCATGTACGTTTGTTGGTGATGTGGACACCAAGGAACTTGAAGCTCTCAACCTGCTCCGCTGTAGCCCCGTTGATGAGAATGTAGGTATGCTCGGTCCTCCTTTTCCTGTAGTCCACAATCATTTCCTTTGTCTTGATCACGTTGAGGGAGAGGTTGTTGTCCTTGCACCACACGGCCAGATCAGGATCCAGTTGCAGATGGAGATGTTTAGTCCCAGGGTCCTTAGCTTATTGATGACCTTTGAGGGCACTATGGTGTTGAACACTGAGCTGTAGTCAATGAATAGCATTCTCACATAGGTGTTCCTTTTGTCCAGATGTGAAAGGGCAGTGTGGAGTGCAATAATGATTGCATCATCTGTGGATCTGTTGGCGCAGTATGCAAAATTGGAATGGGTCTAGGGTTTCTGGGATGATGGTGTTGATGTGAGCCATGACCAACCTTTCAAAGCACTTCATGGCTGCAGACGTGAGTGCTACGGATCGGTTGTCATTTAGGCAGGTTACCGTAGTGTTCTTGGGCACAGGCACTATGGTGGTCTGCTTAAAACATGTTGGTATTACAGACTCGGACAGGGAGATGATGAAAATGTCAGCAAAGACACTTGCCAGTTGGTCCGCTCATGCTCTGAGTACACGTCCTCGTAATCCGTCTGGCCCTGTTTCCTTGTGAATGTTGATCTGTTAACCTCTTATGGCTGCAAGCCCGAGGTCGGTACACCTATGACAACATCCCCCACCCCCCCCACACTGATTAGCATCGCTAGCATAGCGTCACAATTAAATAGTAGCATCTAAATATCATTAAATCACAAGTCCAAGACACCAAATGAAAGATACAGATCTTGTGAATAAAGCCACCATTTCAGATTTTTAAAATGTTTTACAGGGAAGACAAAATATGTAAATCTATTAGCTAACCACGTTAGCAAAAGACACCATTTTTCTTTGTCCACCATTTTCTCTCTCCACCTGTAGCTATCACCAATTCGGCCAAATAAAGATATTGATAGCCACTAACCAAGAAAAAACCTCATCAGATGACAGTCTGATAACATATTTATTGTATAGGATAGGTTTTGTTAGAAAAATGTGCATATTTCAGGTATAAATCATAGTTTACAATTGCACCCACCATCACAACTCGACTAGAATAAATACACAGAGCAACGTGTATTACCTAATTACTAATCATAAAACATTTCTTAAAAATACACAGCTCACAGCAATGGAAGGACACAGATCTTGTGAATTCAGACAATATTTCAGATGTTCTAAGTGTTTTACAGCGAAAACACAATAAATCGTTATATTAGCATACCACATGTGCAAACGTTACCAGAGCATCGATTCAAGCCAAAGAGAGCGATAACGTAATCATCGCCAAAATATATTAATTTTTTCACTAACCTTCTCAGAATTCTTCCGATGACACTCCTGTAACATCATATTACAACATACATATAGAGTTTGTTCGAAAATGTGCATATTTAGCCACAAAAAAACGTGGTTATACAATGACAAAACTAGCAAAACTAGCCTGAAAATGTCGGGCGCCATATTTGACAGTGATCTTATCTCATGATTAACTATTCATAAACTTGACTAAAAAAATATAAGTTGGACAGCTATCGAAAGACAAATTAGTTCTTAATGCAATCGCTGAATTACATTTCTAAAATTATCCTTACTGTGCAATACAGGGTTCGCCAAGCGAAGCTATACCAAAGAAAATGGCGGAATATGCGTTTAAAATTTGACAGAACAACGATTTATCATCTTAAATATTTCTTACTATGAGGTGATCTTCCATCAGAATCTTGGGCAATGTATCCTTTCTTGGGTCTAATCTTCTTTTGGTCGAAAGATGTCCGCTTGTCCGTCGAAATGCCCACTAACGTTCGACCGGTACTGGAAACGTGCCCAAAGCTTCAAAGTGCATCACCAAGAATTGCCTCAAAATCGCACTAAACGGATATAAATTGCTATAAAACGGTTTAAATTAACTACCTTATGATGTCTTTAACACCTATAACGAGTAAAAACATGACCGGCGAAATATTACTGGCTAAACCCAAGCTTGGAAAGAGAGCAGGTCCAACGTACATCGTGCGTCAGGCGCAGCAGGAAAAGAACGGTACATCCGGTCTTTGTCGTTTTATACAGGCACTGATTGCGCAATCGACTCCATTCAAATTGTCACCTCTTACTGACATCTAGAGGAAGGCGTAGGCAGTGTTTGTAGCATCATAGCCTTCACAGGGACTTATGAACTGACCTGGGAGCAGGGGCCAAGATGTCTGAAATCTCACACCATATCAGGAAAAGTGCTGTAGAATGAGTTCTGTTCCACTCAGAGACATAATTCAAACGGCTATAGAAACTAGAGAGTGTTTTCTATCCAATAATAACAATAATATGCATATTGTACGAGCAAGAATTGAGTACGAGGCCGTTTGAAATGGGCACCTTAAACAGAGCTACTCAATACTGCCCCTGCAGCCATAAAAAGTTAATGGAGATGTGTTCTAGTGGGTCTGGGCAGGTGTGATGTATTTAATGGAGATGGAGGTGTGTTCTAGTGGGTCTGGGCAGGTGTGATGTAGTTAATGGAGGTGTGTTCTAGTGGGTCTGGGCAGGTGTGATGTAGTTAATGGAGGTGTGTTCTAGTGGGTCTGGGCAGGTGTGATGTAGTTAATGGAGGTGTGTTCTAGTGGGTCTGGGCAGGTGTGATGTAGTTAATGGAGGTGTGTTCTAGTGGGTCTGGGCAGGTGTAATGTAGTGGGTCTGGGCAGATGTGATGTAGTTAATGGAGATGGAGGTGTGTTCTAGTGGGTCTGGGCAGGTGTGATGTAGTTAATGGAGATGGAGGTGTGTTCTAGTGGGTCTGGGCAGGTGCGATGTAGTTAATGGAGATGGAGGTGTGTTCTAGTGGGTCTGGGCAGGTGTGATGTAGTTAATGGAGATGGAGGTGTGTTCTAGTGGGTCTGGACAGGTGTGATGTAGTTAATGGAGATGGAGGTGTGTTCTAGTGGGTCTGGGCAGGTGTGATGTAGTTAATGGAGATGGAGGTGTGTTCTAGTGGGTCTGGGCAGGTGTGATGTAGTTAATGGAGATGGAGGTGTGTTCTAGTGGGTCTGGGCAGGTGTGATGTAGTTAATGGAGATGGAGGTGTGTTCTAGTGGGTCTGGGCAGGTGTGATGTAGTTAATGGAGGTGTGTTCTAGTGGGTCTGGACAGGTGTGATGTAGTTAATGGAGATGGAGGTGTATTCTAGTGGGTCTGGGCAGGTGTGATGTAGTTAATGGAGATGGAGGTGTGTTCTAGTGGGTCTGGGCAGGTGTGATGTAGTTAATGGAGGTGTGTTCTAGTGGGTCTGGACAGGTGTGATGTAGTTAATGGAGATGGAGGTGTGTTCTAGTGGGTCTGGGCAGGTGTGATGTAGTTAATGGAGATGGAGGTGTGTTCTAGTGGGTCTGGACAGGTGTGATGTAGTTAATGGAGGTGTGTTCTAGTGGGTCTGGGCAGGTGTTATGTAGTTAATGGAGATGGAGGTGTGTTCTAGTGGGTCTGGGCAGGTGTGATGTAGTTAATGGAGATGGAGGTGTGTTCTAGTGGGTCTGGACAGGTGTGATGTAGTTAATGGAGATGGAGGTGTGTTCTAGTGGGTCTGGGCAGGTGTGATGTAGTTAATGGAGATGGAGGTGTGTTCTAGTGGGTCTGGGCAGGTGTGATGTAGTTAATGGAGATGGAGGTGTGTTCTAGTGGGTCTGGGCAGGTGTGATGTAGTTAATGAAGGTGTGTTCTAGTGGGTCTGGGCAGGTGTGATGTAGTTAATGGAGATGGAGGTGTGTTCTAGTGGGTCTGGTCAGGTGTGATGTAGTTGATGTGTGTATGTTTTGTATTGTTTATAAAATATATAAATCTAAATGGAAAGGAATGCAGTGGCTGTATAGTAACATACATGACATCAGACCTTCACAGCACCTTATTGGTTTTGGCTGACAGACATTCGGTAGTTGCCCTGTCCCTCCTGCTAATTGGGAAAATGTATAAAATATTTTTCTGACTAAATGAGGTAAATGCTGTAAAATGAAGTGGACTTTATGTATTTTGAAAGATGAGACATTGAGGATTATAATTACATACCGCTTTGATTTCATACAAGACAGCAAACAACAACCGGGAGTCCAAATGTGCACTTCACATTTCCGTATCATTAAAGTCATGTAATTTACAACGTTCACGATCACTATGTGTGATGTACAGTTACTAGATGACATGATGTCATACCCCGGGTTATTCTACACACAGCAGAATGCACTCAGGTCTCCTTTCTATCCGCACCAAAATTACAATCTGTTTCCACTGAATTGAATAGTGAAAATTTTAACCCTGTAAGATCATATTTTTTATAACTTAGCTACTAGTCTTGTTGGCAATAGAACAAGCTTTCAAATGATGCTTGGCTGACTCAGATTGTGATTTTATAATGGACCGTTTTTTGATTGCGTAAACAACAGTAATTGTGTGACGGCGGGGATGCAGGGTTGTGTTCTTAACTAAACAACTACAAGTGTGCTGCTCTAGTTCCTCTACTGCACAGCTAGGAACGCTAAAAAAAAGCACCTTCTAGTTGAAGACTCTTCTTTGAGTCATAAAAGTGCATTGAAATATGCACACTTTGGACAGGTGTGTGTGTGTGTGTATCCACTTGGAGACACCAGTTAGTCCTCTGTCTCAAACCCTTGTCATTCTCTTGTCTTATGTTGCACCTACAACACATTGTCCAGGAATTGTCTCATCATGTTACTGAAGGTATCCAGAGGATTTTCAGATGTCGTTAAGGTGGCAGTAAATGTAAAATACACACAATCAACAGTGTAATGTTTGGATTCAATCTTGTCAGGTGAACTGTGGTCTAATAATCTTCCCATAATTGCCAAACTTTCCCCTTTCAATTGTTACCATGGTTATGCATGTACTTTCCATATTTCTTCTGTAAGAAACATTTCAATGTATCCCTATCCATATAGTTATAGGGCAGTTCCCACAAGTGTAAAGGGTTAAGATCCTAACATACTGTAAGTAGGGGGTGCACAGGAAACGAGTTCTCCATCCTGCAGTTCAATCTGACCTCAAATCTGAACTCAAATGTTCCTTCAGCCGAATACCATGGAGCCTCTGTACTCGACACGGAGCACTTCCCTGTCTGTCTTAGAGAGGGAGGGAGGTAGGAAAGGAGAGAACATGGGGTAGAGGGAGATGGAGAGTAAGGGAAAGGAGAGAAAAAGAGGATGGAAGAAAAGTGAAACGGGCAGAGAGACTGAAAGGGGGAAAGAGAGCGAGGGAAAAAGAGGCAGAGGGAATACCAGGAATCACCAAGCTGACTGAGCCAAGCCATCCAGCAAGCAAGCAAGAGGGGAGGAGAGAGAGGCAGGAGAGAGAGAGGGAGGAGAGAGAGCCAGAGTTATTTGCCAGCTTTGCTCAAAACAGAAGGAACAGATCGTCCTTCCAGTGCACACACTGACGTGCTTACACACACATTCATGTGCGCCACAAACAAATACACAAACTCACTCACTAAAATACCATACCACACATACAGATACACTCTGTGAGTCATCACGCTGCTGTTCTCCACTTCTCTATCGGCTGGAGCTGGCAGCTCTGAGTGAATCTAGGCGAAAACCAAGTCGCTGCTATTTTTAGCCCCACGATGGTGGGGATGGATAAACGAATGGACAGGAGCTGGGCACACAGAGGAGGGTAGAGAAGATGGCAGGAACTGGGCAGCATTGGGCTATATCTCAGCCAACTTCGCAAAGCTGCTAGAGAAACTGACAAAGTGACAGTTCCTCTGGATTTATCCTTCTGACAAAGTGACAGTTCCTCTGCATTTATCCTTCTGACAAAGTGACAGTTCCTCTGGATTTATCCTTTTGACAAAGTAACATTTCCTCTGGATTTATCCTTCTCACAAAGTGACAGTTCCTCTGGATTTATGCTTCTCACAAAGTGACAGTTCCTCTGGATTTATCCTTCTCACAAAGTAACATTTCCTCTGGATTTATCCTTCTCACAAAGTGACAGTTCCTCTGGATTTATCCTTCTCACAAAGTGACAGTTCCTCTGGATTTATCCTTCTCACAAAGTGACAGTTCCTCTGGATTTCTCCTCCTCACAAAGTGAAAGTTCCTCTGGATTTATCCTTCACATTTGACCATTTGTTAGGTTTCTTTAGATTGTTCCTGTGTTATGCCCCGTGCTGGAATGTAGCCTGGCTACAGGAGCTCAGGAAGTTTTCCTTTTCCCGGGATTGGGAACGGGATCGTTGGAGCGCTCTCTCAGCGTTCCCTCTCCGGGGAATCCTGTTGCTCTGATACTGTCAGGCCACAGAAGCAGGTGTCTCTGAAGATTTCAAAAAAATACTCTCTCTCACACAGAATTCGGGATGCGGCGTTTCGACAAGCTCAAAATGTCGTTCCCTTTCCTGGCACACTTCCATGTGTACAGAGTAAGCCTACTCGTTTCGTCTCGTTGACAAGTTGTTACGGTGATGTCATTGAATGAATGGGTACGGTTGTGTCTGGTACCATAAGTAAAGTATTTCTATCAAGGTGGAGGAATTTGGGGTGAAGATTAGGTTCTTCAAATGAAAGACTTGTGGGTCGCCTATGCTTGAATGGATCTATCCTATGTCCAAAATGTACACATCTCACACGCTGCTCAACCTGTCTACACCCACTGCCTTTTTGATATGTAAGATCACTTAACATTACTAAGACAGATTTCAGTTGCAATCATGTTTTAGTTAGAAGCCAGACAACCGTTGGTTGGTTTCCTCCTGGAATTAGTTCATATTCTGAACGTAGGTTAGTCTCACTGACCACATTTACATGCTCACAGTATTACGGATAGTAGCTCATATCCCGCTAAAGGTCTTATTCAGGATACGGTGTTAACATGCAGCTTTGATATCCCGCTCATGAGTATCCCTGTATCCATGAATAAACAGAATATTTAGAATGTAAGTATATGGGTTAAATGGAATAGTAACTTAAATATGGACACTAACTGTTGGTCTATAACCTCTCACCTGTAGAGTAATATAATACTAACTGTAGGTCTATAACCTCTCACCTGTAGAGTAATATAATACTGTAGGTCTATAACCTCTCACATGTAGAGTAATATAATACTAACTGTAGGTCTATAACCTCTCACATGTAGAGTAATATAATACTGTTGGTCTATAACCTCTCACATGTAGAGTAATATAATACTAACTGTAGGTCTATAACCTCTCACATGTAGAGTAATATAATACTGTAGGTCTATAACCTCTCACATGTAGAGTAATATAATACTGTAGGTCTATAACCTCTCACATGTAGAGTAATATAATACTAACTGTAGGTCTATAACCTCTCACATGTAGAGTAATATAATACTGTAGGTCTATAACCTCTCACATGTAGAGTAATATAATACTGTTGGTCTATAACCTCTCACATGTAGAGTAATATAATACTAACTGTAGGTCTATAACCTCTCACATGTAGAGTAATATAATACTGTTGGTCTATAACCTCTCACCTGTAGAGTAATATAATACTGTTGGTCTATAACCTCTCACCTGTAGAGTAATATAATACTAACTGTAGGTCTATAACCTCTCACATGTAGAGTAATATAATACTGTTGGTCTATAACCTCTCACCTGTAGAGTAATATAATACTGTTGGTCTATAACCTCTCACATGTAGAGTAATATAATACTAACTGTAGGTCTATAACCTCTCACATGTAGAGTAATATAATACTGTTGGTCTATAACCTCTCACATGTAGAGTAATATAATACTAACTGTAGGTCTATAACCTCTCACATGTAGAGTAATATAATACTGTTGGTCTATAACCTCTCACATGTAGAGTAATATAATACTAACTGTAGGTCTATAACCTCTCACATGTAGAGTAATATAATACTGTTGGTCTATAACCTCTCACCTGTAGAGTAATATAATACTGTTGGTCTATAACCTCTCACCTGTAGAGTAATATAATACTGTAGGTCTATAACCTCTCACATGTAGAGTAATATAATACTAACTGTAGGTCTATAACCTCTCACATGTAGAGTAATATAATACTAACTGTAGGTCTATAACCTCTCACATGTAGAGTAATATAATACTGTTGGTCTATAACCTCTCACATGTAGAGTAATATAATACTAACTGTAGGTCTATAACCTCTCACATGTAGAGTAATATAATACTAACTGTAGGTCTATAACCTCTCACATGTAGAGTAATATAATACTAACTGTAGGTCTATAACCTCTCACATGTAGAGTAATATAATACTAACTGTAGGTCTATAACCTCTCACATGTAGAGTAATATAATACTAACTGTAGGTCTATAACCTCTCACATGTAGAGTAATATAATACTGTTGGTCTATAACCTCTCACATGTAGAGTAATATAATACTAACTGTAGGTCTATAACCTCTCACATGTAGAGTAATATAATACTGTAGGTCTATAACCTCTCACCTGTAGAGTAATATAATACTAACTGTAGGTCTCTAACCTCTCACATGTAGAGTAATATAATACTAACTGTAGGTCTATAACCTCTCACATGTAGAGTAATATAATACTAACTGTAGGTCTATAACCTCTCACCTGTAGAGTAATATAATACTGTTGGTCTATAACCTCTCACATGTAGAGTAATATAATACTAACTGTAGGTCTATAACCTCTCACCTGTAGAGTAATATAATACTAACTGTAGGTCTATAACCTCTCACATGTAGAGTAATATAATACTGTAGGTCTATAACCTCTCACATGTAGAGTAATATAATACTGTAGGTCTATAACCTCTCACATGTAGAGTAATATAATACTAACTGTTGGTATATAACCTCTCACATGTAGAGTAATATAATACTAACTGTAGGTCTCTAACCTCTCACATGTAGAGTAATATAATACTAACTGTAGGTCTATAACCTCTCACATGTAGAGTAATATAATACTAACTGTAGGTCTATAACCTCTCACATGTAGAGTAATATAATACTAACTGTAGGTCTCTAACCTCTCACATGTAGAGTAATATAATACTAACTGTAGGTCTATAACCTCTCACCTGTAGAGTAATATAATACTAACTGTAGGTCTATAACCTCTCACATGTAGAGTAATATAATACTAACTGTAGGTCTATAACCTCTCACATGTAGAGTAATATAATACTAACTGTAGGTCTCTAACCTCTCACATGTAGAGTAATATAATACTAACTGTAGGTCTATAACCTCTCACATGTAGAGTAATATAATACTAACTGTAGGTCTATAACCTCTCACATGTAGAGTAATATAATACTGTTGGTCTATAACCTCTCACATGTAGAGTAATATAATACTAACTGTAGGTCTATAACCTCTCACATGTAGAGTAATATAATACTAACTGTAGGTCTATAACCTCTCACATGTAGAGTAATATAATACTGTAGGTCTATAACCTCTCACCTGTAGAGTAATATAATACTGTAGGTCTATAACCTCTCACATGTAGAGTAATATAATACTAACTGTAGGTCTATAACCTCTCACATGTAGAGTAATATAATACTGTAGGTCTATAACCTCTCACATGTAGAGTAATATAATACTAACTGTAGGTCTATAACCTCTCACATGTAGAGTAATATAATACTGTAGGTCTATAACCTCTCACATGTAGAGTAATATAATACTAACTGTAGGTCTATAACCTCTCACATGTAGAGTAATATAATACTGTTGGTCTATAACCTCTCACATGTAGAGTAATATAATACTAACTGTAGGTCTATAACCTCTCACATGTAGAGTAATATAATACTGTTGGTCTATAACCTCTCACATGTAGAGTAATATAATACTGTTGGTCTATAACCTCTCACATGTAGAGTAATATAATACTAACTGTAGGTCTCTAACCTCTCACATGTAGAGTAATATAATACTAACTGTTGGTATATAACCTCTCACATGTAGAGTAATATAATACTAACTGTTGGTATATAACCTCTCACATGTAGAGTAATATAATACTAACTGTAGGTCTATAACCTCTCACATGTAGAGTAATATAATACTAACTGTAGGTCTATAACCTCTCACATGTAGAGTAATATAATACTAACTGTAGGTCTATAACCTCTCACATGTAGAGTAATATAATACTGTTGGTCTATAACCTCTCACATGTAGAGTAATATAATACTAACTGTAGGTCTATAACCTCTCACATGTAGAGTAATATAATACTAACTGTAGGTCTATAACCTCTCACATGTAGAGTAATATAATACTAACTGTTGGTCTATAACCTCTCACATGTAGAGTAATATAATACTAACTGTAGGTCTCTAACCTCTCACATGTAGAGTAATATAATACTAACTGTAGGTCTATAACCTCTCACATGTAGAGTAATATAATACTGTTGGTCTATAACCTCTCACATGTAGAGTAATATAATACTGTAGGTCTATAACCTCTCACATGTAGAGTAATATAATACTAACTGTAGGTCTATAACCTCTCACATGTAGAGTAATATAATACTAACTGTAGGTCTATAACCTCTCACATGTAGAGTAATATAATACTAACTGTTGGTCTATAACCTCTCACATGTAGAGTAATATAATACTAACTGTAGGTCTATAACCTCTCACATGTAGAGTAATATAATACTAACTGTAGGTCTATAACCTCTCACATGTAGAGTAATATAATACTGTTGGTCTATAACCTCTCACCTGTAGAGTAATATAATACTGTAGGTCTATAACCTCTCACATGTAGAGTAATATAATACTGTAGGTCTATAACCTCTCACATGTAGAGTAATATAATACTAACTGTAGGTCTATAACCTCTCACATGTAGAGTAATATAATACTGTTGGTCTATAACCTCTCACATGTAGAGTAATATAATACTAACTGTAGGTCTATAACCTCTCACATGTAGAGTAATATAATACTGTAGGTCTATAACCTCTCACATGTAGAGTAATATAATACTAACTGTTGGTCTATAACCTCTTACATGTAGAGTAATATAACACTAATGCCTGCAGAATTATGCATTTCTTGCAGTGAAATTATACAACATTGTTTCGGGAACAGGACTGGAGAAATATGATTTCTTTCTTTCAAGATCTCTTGAGAAAATGTGAATGTGATGTGTTATCTTTGACACAGTTCTGCAAACAGACAGTATTCCAACCACATAAAATATGTGCCCAAGACAAACTAAAGTATTTTCAGAAACCTGTTTCATTGTATTCTCAGCTTTTTAATTTCCTTAAAACCGGTCAAACGGATCACATTTTGGACATTTTGAACAGGACCAATCTTTCCACTGTTTTGGCAGTTATTGTGTTTTCTCCCCGGTCCCTAAATGCAACAGACAACGTTACCACTGTTTTGGCAGTTATTGTGTTTTCTCCCCGGTCCCTAAATGCAACAGACAACGTTACCACTGTTTAACTAGTTACTAATGCATTCATTCTATCGATGTAAGACATTATTCTGGTGATAACTACTTTATTTAGTCTTCTGGGGCAACAAGTTATGACAGAAGAGAAGCTGCATGTATCTAACTATAGTTGACAAACAAATGGACTACCAAATGTCAGAAATTATAATACGGCTACCAAATGTCTGAAATTATAATATGGCTACCAAATGTCTGAAATTATAATATTGTCTACCAAATGTCAGAAATTATAATATTGCCTACCAAATGTCAGAAATTATAATATGGCCTACCAAATGTCAGAAATTATAATATGGCCTACCAAATGTCAGAAATTTGAATATGGTCTACCAAATGTCTGAAATTATAATATGGCTACCAAATGTCTGAAATTATAATATTGTCTACCAAATGTCAGAAATTATAATATGGCCTACCAAATGTCAGAAATTATAATATGGCCTACCAAATGTCAGAAATTATAATATTGCCTACCAAATGTCAGAAATTATAATATGGCCTACCAAATGTCAGAAATGTTAATATGGCCTACCAAATGTCTGAAATTATAATATTGTCTACCAAATGTCAGAAATTATAATATTGCCTACCAAATGTCAGAAATTATAATATGGCCTACCAAATGTCAGAAATTATAATATGGCCTACCAAATGTCAGAAATTTGAATATGGTCTACCAAATGTCTGAAATTATAATATTGTCTACCAAATGTCAGAAATTATAATATTGCCTACCAAATGTCAGAAATTATAATATGGCCTACCAAATGTCAGAAATTATAATATGGCCTACCAAATGTCAGAAATTTGAATATGGTCTACCAAATGTCAGAAATTATAATATGGCCTACCAAATGTCAGAAATTTTAATATGGTCTACCAAATGTCAGAAATTTTAATATGGCCTACCAAATGTCTGAAATTATAATATGGCTACCAAATGTCTGAAATTACAATATGGCCTACCAAATGTCAGAAATTATAATATGGCTACCAAATGTCTGAAATTACAATATGGCTATCAAATGTCAGAAATGTTAATATGGCCTACCAAATGTCTGAAATTATAATATTGTCTACCAAATGTCAGAAATTATAATATTGCCTACCAAATGTCAGAAATTTTAATATGGTCTACCAAATGTCAGAAATTATAATATTGCTACCAAATGTCAGTAATTATAATATGGCTACCAAATGTCTGAAATTATAATATTGTCTACCAAATGTCAGAAATTATAATATTGCCTACCAAATGTCAGAAATTTTAATATGGTCTACCAAATGTCAGAAATTATAATATGGTCTACCAAATGTCAGAAATTTTAATATGGTCTACCAAATGTCAGAAATTTTAATATGGCCTACCAAATGTCAGAAATTACAATATGGCTACCAAATGTCAGAAATTACAATATGGCTACCAAATGTCAGAAATGTTAATATGGCCTACCAAATGTCAGAAATTATAATATGGCTACCAAAGGTCTTAAATTATAATATGGCCTACCAAATGTCTGAAATTATAATATGGCTACCAAAGGTCTTAAATTATAATATGGCTACCAAATGTCTGAAATTTTAATATGGTCTACCAAAGGTCTTAAATTATAAGCAGAAAATTGTCTAAATTAGGTGCGAAAGTAGCCAGTAGTAAATGATGGTAAATGATTTATAGTAAGCTGAATTGTTATTTTGGATGGGGGTAAAATTAATTTAAAAAATAAAATAGAAGTGGACCAAGCCCAGTTCTACTCAGGGGTTCTAGAAGTGGACCAAGCCCAGGTGCCAGACCACTAAGAGCTGACAGATTACAAAGTGCTACTCGGGAATATTGAGACAGGAATATTACTGCATTGTGACCTAGATTTATGTGCTTGTGGTGGATTCGAATCAGGATGCAAACATCTGGCGTAACCATTTGGGAGTAGTATAACAGTAACTCAATTTGAATCTGAAATTGTGTAATGTTTTAAGCAAAATAGAAGTAATCTCTTCTCATGTCATATCATTTGAGTTATAGGCTATGGGTCTATCTTGCTAGTCAGTGAAAGGTTTTTGAACTTGGTCATAAAGATCTGTGTGTGTACATGTGTGCAGGTACACACACAGACATCTGAAGTACTAGTCAAGCGTCTTCCTGTCTCTGTCGCTCTCTCTCTCTCTCTCTCTCTCTCTCTCTCTCTCTCTCTCTCTCTCTCTCTCTCTCTCTCTCTCTCTCTCTCGCTCTCGCTCTCTCTCTCTCTCTCTCTCTCTCTCTCTCTCTCATATCTGAAGTACTAGTCAAGCGTCTCTCTCTCTCATATCTGAAGTACTAGTCAAGCGACTTCCTGCCTCTCTCTCTCTCTTTCTATCTATATTGTCTCTCTTTCAGAGGCTCTGTCTCTTTCTCTCTCTCAGAACTAGATAGTTGGATAATTGAAAGCAGCACTTCAAATCCAATAGAGAAGAAGGCAGCCGGACATGTTTGACAGAAGTCAAAAGAACTCTGTGTCCTGATGACAGTTGTTTGACATATAGGCTAGGCTATCAAACAAGACCACACAGCACTTCATACTGCCCTCTACACAGGGTATGGTTGAGAATGAGGAAAAAGGTCTGGCTGCATTGTCTGTTTGAATAGATTGTCTGCTGGATACATTGTCTGTTTGGATACATTGTCTGATTGGATACATTGTCTGCTTGAATAGATTGTCTGCTTGGATACATTGTCTGCTTGGATACATTGTCTGTTTGGATACATTGTCTGTTTGAATAGATTGTCTGCTTGGATACATTGTCTGCTTGGATACATTGTCTGCTTGAATAGATTGTCTGCTTGGATTAATTGTCTGCTTGGATACATTGTCTGTTTTGGATAGATTGTCTGCTTGGATACATTGTCTGCTTGGATACATTGTCTGCTTGGATACATTGTCTGCTTGGATACATTGTCTGCTTGGATACATTGTCTGCTTGGATACATTGTCTGCTTGGATACATTGTCTGCTTGGATAGATTGTCTGTTTGGATAGATTGTCTGCTTGGATAGATTGTCTGTGTATCATCTGGATACCAGATGTGCTTTGTACTGTCTGGCTACGGATGTCTGTCTGGCTACGGATGTCTGTCTGGCTACGGATGTCTGTCTGGCTGCGGATGTCTGTCTGGCTGCGGATGTCTGTCTGGCTGCGGATGTCTGTCTGGCTACGGATGTCTGTCTGGCTACGGATGTCTGTCTGGCTGCGGATGTCTGTCTGGCTGCGGATGTCTGTCTGGCTACGGATGTCTGTCTGGTTACGGATGTCTGTCTGGCTACGGATGTCTGTCTGGCTACGGATGTCTGTCTGGCTACGGATGTCTGTCTGGCTACGGATGTCTGTCTGGCTACGGATGTCTGTCTGGCTGCGGATGTCTGTCTGGCTGCGGATGTCTGTCTGGCTGCGGATGTCTGTCTGGCTGCGGATGTCTGTCTGGCTACGGATGTCTGTCTGGCTGCGGATGTCTGTCTGGCTGCGGATGTCTGTCTGGCTGCGGATGTCTGTCTGGCTGCGGATGTCTGTCTGGCTACGGATGTCTGTCTGGCTACGGATGTCTGTCTGGCTGCGGATGTCTGTCTGGCTGCGGATGTCTGTCTGGCTACGGATGTCTGTCTGGCTACGGATGTCTGTCTGGCTACTGATGTCTACTTACTGATTTATGACAGTGCCAGTGTATTCTCGGGGGAGGAAAGGGTGTGGTAATTTGCTATGTCTGTGAAGCGGTTGTGCTTTTTTGGTTTTGTATAGATGCTGTGTGCTTGTCATTATTTAAACCCAGTTTCTCCTATGTGTTATTCAGAAGCTGGGCCGTAGCATGCAGTCTGAGGAGGGCACAGAATGGCTCCTGGAGCTGCTGATGGAGGTGCAGCTGCAGCAGTACCTTTTGCGTATCCGTGACGACCTTAACGTGACGCTCATCTCCCACTTCGACTACGTCAAGAACGAGGACCTGGAGAAGATCGGAATGGGGCGGCCCGGTGAGTTGTTATAGTGGGGATGGTTTTGACTTTTGGCTGTGCGAGTTACATTTTTCATTGGTCGCATTGGTGAGCTGCACATTCTACCTGGTCACCTCAATCAAAGCGTCCTGTTTTTTTGGGCCGGATAAAACCATGAATTTGTTACAGTAAAGTGCGTTATCCTCATGATTCCTGTTGTAAGTGTCAGCCTGTTTTTCTGGGGCCGGCTGCTGTAATGAGGCTCTCTCTCCTTCCTGTGCCCCTCTTATTTCTCAACGATCGTTATTGAGCTCAAAGCACATTGTTTTTTACATTCAAGATATCTGATATGGCTTTGAAATACGGAACGCCCGAAATTGCACAACGGCCATCCGCGAGTGCACTTGGCCACATTGCAAAAAATTATTGAGGGGGGAGACATTACTTTTTCTGTTAGATTAGTACATGGCTAGGTGTTATATGTTAGTGGTTAGAGCATTGGGTCAGTAACTGAAAGGTTGCTGGATTGAATCCCCAGAGCTGACAAGGTAAAAAATCTGTCGTTCTGCCCCTGAGCAAGGCAGTTAACCCACTGTTCCCCGGGCACTGAAGACGTGGATGTGACATTTGTTTTTGGGGGGGGGGGACATTACTTTTTTGAGGAAGTGTATACTGGCTGTGTGGTTGCTACAGCATCTGAAGAGGGACAAACAGAAAAATTGCTGAGTTCTGCTCAGGAGCAAACCTGAACCTAGTATACGGGTGCCTTAAGCCAGTCTGACAGGCGTGCGACCTTATGCACATTAGTGGGAGAGAAAAAAAATAAACCCTAGTCTTTAGCTCTTATTTTCTCTCCCATTTTTCACGCTCTAAGCCCCCCTCTCAACTCCTCTCTCCCTTTCTCGCTCTCTCTCCTCTCCTCTCTCCCTTTCTCGCTCTCTCTCCTCTCCTCTCTCCCTTTCTCGCTTGCTCTCTCTCCTCTCCTCTCCCTTTCTCGCTCGCTCTCTCTCCTCTCCTCTCTCCCTTTCTCGCTCGCTCTCTCTCCTCTCCTCTCTCCCTTTCTCGCTCGCTCTCTCTCCTCTCCTCTCTCCCTTTCTCGCTCTCTCTCCTCTCCTTTCTCTCTTTCTCCTCTTCCTCGAGCACACTCCTTTTTTCTTTATTTCTCTTGAAACTACTAGCAGCTAACTTTATTGAAGAACATTTTACTCACCATGACTGAGATGTGGTTGTCCCACCTCACTATGACTGAGAGATGTGGTTGTCCCACCTCACTATGACTGAGAGATGTGGTTGTCCCACCTCACTATGACTGAGAGATGTGGTTGTCCCACCTCGCTATGACTGAGAGATGTGGTTGTCCCACCTGGCTATGACTGAGAGATGTGGTTGTCCCACCTGGCTATGACTGAGAGATGTGGTTGTCCCACCTCACTGTGACTGAGATATGTGGTTGTCCCACCTCACTGTGACTGAGATATGTGGTTGTCCCACCTCACCATGACTGAGAGATGTGGTTGTCCCACCTGGCTATGACTGAGAGATGTGGTTGTCCCACCTGGCTATGACTGAGAGATGTGGTTGTCCCACCTGGCTATGACTGAGAGATGTGGTTGTCCCACCTCACCATGACTGAGAGATGTGGTTGTCCCACCTCACCATGACTGAGAGATGTGGTTGTCCCACCTCACTATGACTGAGAGGTGGTTGTCCCACCTCACCATGACTGAGAGATGTGGTTGTCCCACCTGGCTATGACTGAGAGATGTGGTTGTCCCACCTGGCTATGCCTGAGAGATGTGGTTGTCCCACCTCACCATGACTGAGAGATGTGGTTGTCCCACCTGGCTATGACTGAGAGATGTGGTTGTCCCACCTCACTATGACTGAGAGATGTGGTTGTCCCACCTCACCATGACTGAGAGATGTGGTTGTCCCACCTGGCTATGACTGAGAGATGTGGTTGTCCCACCTGGCTATGACTGAGAGATGTGGTTGTCCCACCTCACCATGACTGAGAGATGTGGTTGTCCCACCTGGCTATGACTGAGAGATGTGGTTGTCCCACCTCACTATGACTGAGAGATGTGGTTGTCCCACCTCAATGTGACTGAGAGATGTGGTTGTCCCACCTCACTATGACTGAGAGATGTGATTGTCCCACCTGGCTATGACTGAGAGATGTGGTTGTCCCACCTCACTATGACTGAGATATGTGGTTGTCCCACCTCACTATGACTGAGAGATGTGGTTGTCCCACCTCACTATGACTGAGATATGTGGTTGTCCCACCTCACTATGACTGAGATATGTGGTTGTCCCACCTCACTATGACTGAGATATGTGGTTGTCCCACCTCACTATGACTGAGATATGTGGTTGTCCCACCTCACTATGACTGAGATATGTGGTTGTCCCACCTCACTATGACTGAGAGATGTGGTTGTCCCACCTCACTGTGACTGAGAGATGTGGTTGTCCCACCTCACTGTGACTGAGATGTGGTTGTCTCACCTCACTATGACTGAGATATGTGGTTGTCCCACCTCACTGTGACTGAGATGTGGTTGTCTCACCTCACTATGACTGAGATATGTGGTTGTCCCACCTCACCATGACTGAGAGATGTGGTTGTCCCACCTCACCATGACTGAGAGATGTGGTTGTCCCACCTCACTATGACTGAGATATGCGGTTGTCCCACCTGGCTATGACTGAGAGATGTGGTTGTCCCACCTGGCTATGACTGAGAGATGTGGTTGTCCCACCTCACTGTGACTGAGATATGTGGTTGTCCCACCTCACCATGACTGAGAGATGTGGTTGTCCCACCTGGCTATGACTGAGAGATGTGGTTGTCCCACCTGGCTATGACTGAGAGATGTGGTTGTCCCACCTGGCTATGACTGAGAGATGTGGTTGTCCCACCTGGCTATGACTGAGAGATGTGGTTGTCCCACCTGGCTATGACTGAGAGATGTGGTTGTCCCACCTCACCATGACTGAGAGATGTGGTTGTCCCACCTGGCTATGACTGAGAGATGTGGTTGTCCCACCTCACTATGACTGAGAGATGTGGTTGTCCCACCTCACTATGACTGAGAGATGTGGTTGTCCCACCTGGCTATGACTGAGAGATGTGGTTGTCCCACCTCACTATGACTGAGATATGTGGTTGTCCCACCTCACTATGACTGAGAGATGTGGTTGTCCCACCTCACTATGACTGAGATATGTGGTTGTCCCACCTCACTATGACTGAGAGATGTGGTTGTCCCACCTGGCTATGACTGAGATGTGGTTGTCCCACCTGGCTATGACTGAGATGTGGTTGTCCCACCTGGCTATGACTGAGATGTGGTTGTCCCACCTGGCTATGACTGAGATATGTGGTTGTCCCACCTGGCTATGACTGAGATGTGGTTGTCTCACCTGGCTATGACTGAGATGTGGTTGTCTCACCTGGCTATGACTGAGATGTGGTTGTCTCACCTGGCTATGACTGAGATATGTGGTTGTCCCACCTGGCTATGACTGAGAGATGTGGTTGTCCCACCTGGCTATGACTGAGATGTGGTTGTCTCACCTGGCTATGACTGAGATATGTGGTTGTCCCACCTGGCTATGACTGAGAGATGTGGTTGTCCCACCTCACTATGACTGAGAGATGTGGTTGTCCCACCTCAATGTGACTGAGAGATGTGGTTGTCCCACCTCACTATGACTGAGAGATGTGGTTGTCCCACCTCAATGTGACTGAGAGATGTGGTTGTCCCACCTGGCTATGACTGAGAGATGTGGTTGTCCCACCTGGCTATGACTGAGAGATGTGGTTGTCCCACCTCAATGTGACTGAGAGATGTGGTTGTCCCACCTCACTATGACTGAGAGATGTGATTGTCCCACCTGGCTATGACTGAGAGATGTGGTTGTCCCACCTCACTATGACTGAGATATGTGGTTGTCCCACCTCACTATGACTGAGAGATGTGGTTGTCCCACCTCACTATGACTGAGATATGTGGTTGTCCCACCTCACTATGACTGAGATGTGGTTGTCCCACCTCACTATGACTGAGGGATGTGGTTGTCCCACCTCACCATGACTGAGAGATGTGGTTGTCCCACCTCACTGACTGAGATGTGGTTGTCTCACCTCACTATGACTGAGATATGTGGTTGTCTCACCTCACTGTGACTGAGATGTGGTTGTCTCACCTCACTATGACTGAGATATGTGGTTGTCCCACCTCACCATGACTGAGAGATGTGGTTGTCCCACCTGGCTATGACTGAGAGATGTGGTTGTCTCACCTCACTATGACTGAGATATGTGGTTGTCCCACCTCACCATGACTGAGAGATGTGGTTGTCCCACCTCACCGTGACTGAGATGTGGTTGTCTCACCTCACTATGACTGAGAGATGTGGTTGTCTCACCTCACTATGACTGAGAGATGTGGTTGTCCCACCTCACCATGACTGAGAGATGTGGTTGTCCCACCTCACCATGACTGAGAGATGTGGTTGTCCCACCTGGCTATGACAGAGATGTGGTTGTCCCACCTCACCATGACTGAGAGATGTGGTTGTCCCACCTCACTGTGACTGAGATATGTGGTTGTCCCACCTCACCATGACTGAGAGATGTGGTTGTCCCACCTGGCTATGACTGAGAGATGTGGTTGTCCCACCTGGCTATGACTGAGAGATGTGGTTGTCCCACCTCACTGTGACTGAGATATGTGGTTGTCCCACCTCACCATGACTGAGAGATGTGGTTGTCCCACCTCACTATGACTGAGATATGTGGTTGTCCCACCTGGCTATGACTGAGAGATGTGGTTGTCCCACCTCACTATGACTGAGAGATGTGGTTGTCCCACCTGGCTATGACTGAGATGTGGTTGTCTCACCTGGCTATGACTGAGATATGTGGTTGTCCCACCTGGCTATGACTGAGATGTGGATGTCTCACCTGGCTATGACTGAGATATGTGGTTGTCCCACCTGGCTATGACTGAGATGTGGTTGTCTCACCTGGCTATGACTGAGATATGTGGTTGTCCCACCTGGCTATGACTGAGAGATGTGGTTGTCCCACCTGGCTATGACTGAGATGTGGTTGTCTCACCTGGCTATGACTGAGATATGTGGTTGTCCCACCTGGCTATGACTGAGATGTGGTTGTCTCACCTGGCTATGACTGAGATATGTGGTTGTCCCACCTGGCTATGACTGAGATATGTGGTTGTCCCACCTCACTATGACTGAGAGATGTGGTTGTCCCACCTCACTATGACTGAGAGATGTGGTTGTCCCACCTCACTATGACTGAGAGATGTGGTTGTCCCACCTCACTATGACTGAGATATGTGGTTGTCCCACCTGGCTATGACTGAGAGATGTGGTTGTCCCACCTCACTATGACTGAGAGATGTGGTTGTCCCACCTCACTATGACTGAGATATGTGGTTGTCCCACCTGGCTATGACTGAGAGATGTGGTTGTCCCACCTCACTATGACTGAGAGATGTGGTTGTCCCACCTCACTATGACTGAGATATGTGGTTGTCCCACCTCACTATGACTGAGATATGTGGTTGTCCCACCTCACTATGACTGAGATATGTGGTTGTCCCACCTCACTATGACTGAGATATGTGGTTGTCCCACCTCACTATGACTGAGAGATGTGGTTGTCTCACCTTACTATGACTGAGAGATGTGGTTGTCCCACCTAGATATCTTAAAAGGGATACTTCGGGATTTTGTCTACTTCTCCAGAGTCAGATAAACTCGTGGATACCATTTTTATGTCTCTGTGTGCCGTCTGAAGGAAGTTGCTAACTAGCGTTAGCGCAATAGCTAACTAGCGTTAGCGCAATGAATGGAAGTCTATGGGTATCTGCTAGCACTTCTAGTCATTTTGCTAATGTTAGTTAGCATTGGCTCGCAAAACTACCTCTAACTTCCTTCATACTGGACACCGAGACATAAACATTTTATCCACAAGTTCATCTGACTCTGGGGAAGTAGATAAATGGCATCATTGCTAAAATCCCAAAGTATTCCTTTAAGAAGAATGCACTAACTGTAAGTCACTCTGGATATGTGTAAATTAATTAAGCTAAATTAATCAAATGTGTAAATGTAAACGCTTTTCTGATGTTTCAAGTCCACCAACTCTCCTCCCAGAGGGCTACCCTCCTGGTGGGCAGCGGTGCCCAACTCTCCTCCCACAGGGCTACCCTCCTGGTGGGCAGCGGTGCCCAACTCTCCTCCCAGAGGGCTACCCTCCTGGTGGGCAGCGGTGCCCAACTCTCCTCCCAGAGGGCTACCCTCCTGGTGGGCAGCGGTGCCCAACTCTCCTCCCAGAGGGCTACCCCCCTGGTGGGCAGCGGTGCCCAACTCTCCTCCCACAGGGCTACCCTCCTGGTGGGCAGCGGTGCCCAACTCTCCTCCCAGAGGGCTACCCCCCTGGTGGGCAGCGGTGCCCAACTCTCCTCCCACAGGGCTACCCCCCTGGTGGGCAGCGGTGCCCAACTCTCCTCCCACAGGGCTACCCCCCTGGTGGGCAGCGGTGCCCAACTCTCCTCCCACAGGGCTACCCTCCTGGTGGGCAGCGGTGCCCAACTCTCCTCCCACAGGGCTACCCCCCTGGTGGGCAGCGGTGCCCAACTCTCCTCCCACAGGGTTACCCCCCTGGTGGGCAGCGGTGCCCAACTCTCCTCCCACAGGGCTACCCCCCTGGTGGGCAGCGGTGCCCAACTCTCCTCCCACAGGGCTACCCTCCTGGTGGGCAGCGGTGCCCAACTCTCCTCCCACAGGGCTACCCCCCTGGTGGGCAGCGGTGCCCAACTCTCCTCCCACAGGGCTACCCTCCTGGTGGGCAGCGGTGCCCAACTCTCCTCCCACAGGGCTACCCTCCTGGTGGGCAGCGGTGCCCAACTCTCCTCCCACAGGGCTACCCCCCTGGTGGGCAGCGGTGCCCAACTCTCCTCCCACAGGGCTACCCCCCTGGTGGGCAGCGGTGCCCAACTCTCCTCCCACAGGGCTACCCTCCTGGTGGGCAGCGGTGCCCAACTCTCCTCCCACAGGGCTACCCCCCTGGTGGGCAGCGGTGCCCAACTCTCCTCCCACAGGGTTACCCCCCTGGTGGGCAGCGGTGCCCAACTCTCCTCCCACAGGGCTACCCCCCTGGTGGGCAGCGGTGCCCAACTCTCCTCCCACAGGGCTACCCTCCTGGTGGGCAGCGGTGCCCAACTCTCCTCCCACAGGGCTACCCCCCTGGTGGGCAGCGGTGCCCAACTCTCCTCCCACAGGGCTACCCTCCTGGTGGGCAGCGGTGCCCAACTCTCCTCCCACAGGGCTACCCTCCTGGTGGGCAGCGGTGCCCAACTCTCCTCCCACAGGGCTACCCTTGGTTAGCTGAATCGGATGCGTTGCCAGGGCCTTGATTCGCTGAATCGGAGGAGTTGCCAGGACCTTGATTCGCTGAATCGGAGGAGTTGCCAGGCTCTTGATTCGCTGAATCGGAGGAGTTGCCAGGCTCTTGATTCGCTGAATCGGAGGGGTTGCCAGGTCCTTGATTCGCTGAATCGGAGGCGTTGCCAGGGCCTTGATTCGCTGAATCGGAGGAGTTGCCAGGACCTTGATTCGCTGAATCGGAGGAGTTGCCAGGCTCTTGATTCGCTGAATCGGAGGAGTTGCCAGGCTCTTGATTCGCTGAATCGGAGGGGTTGCCAGGTCCTTGGTAGCTGAATCGGAGGAGTTGCCAGGACCTTGGTAGCTGAATCGGAGGGGTTGCCAGGACCTTGGTAGTTGAATCGGAGGAGTTGCCAGGACATTGGTAGTTGAATCGGAGGGGTTGCCAGTACCTTGGTAGTTGAATCGGAGGGGTTGCCAGGACATTGGTAGTTGAATCGGAGGGGTTGCCAGGACCTTGGTAGCTGAATCGGAGGAGTTGCCAGGACCTTGGTAGCTGAATCGGAGGGGTTGCCAGGACCTTGGTAGTTGAATCGGAGGAGTTGCCAGGACCTTGATTCGCTGAATCGGAGGAGTTGCCAGTACCTTGGCAGCTGAATCGGAGGAGTTGCCAGGACCTTGGTAGTTGAATCGGAGGGGTTGCCAGGACCTTGGTAGCTGAATCGGAGGGGTTGCCAGGACCTTGGTAGTTGAATCGGAGGAGTTGCCAGGACATTGGTAGTTGAATCGGAGGGGTTGCCAGTACCTTGGTAGTTGAATCGGAGGGGTTGCCAGGACATTGGTAGTTGAATCGGAGGGGTTGCCAGGACCTTGGTAGTTGAATCGGAGGGGTTGCCAGTACCTTGGTAGCTGAATCGGAGGAGTTGCCAGGACCTTGGTAGCTGAATCGGAGGGGTTGCCAGGACATTGGTAGTTGAATCGGATTGGTTGCCAGGACATTGGTAGTTGAATCGGAGGGGTTGCCAGTACCGTGGTAGCTGAATTGGAGGAGTTGCCAGGACCTTGGTAGCTGAATCGGAGGAGTTGCCAGGACCTTGGTAGCTGAATCGGAGGAGTTGCCAGGACCTTGGTAGTTGAATCGGATGACTTATCACATGCCTTAAGGTTTCTCATTCTTGGTCTGCATAGTCAGTGACATTCTCTCCCTCTCGTGTGCTCTCTTTGTGTCTCTCTCTCTCTGTCTTTCTCTCTCTCTCTGTCTTTCTCTCTCTTTCTCTCTTTCTGTCTCTCTCTCTCTCTCTCTGTCTCTCTCTCTGTCTCTCTCTCTCTGTCTCTCTCTCTCTGTCTCTCTCTCTCTCGGTCTCTCGATGGTGTCGCTGCAGGGCAGAGACGGCTGTGGGAGGCAGTCAAGAGGAGGAAAGCCATGTGCAAGCGCAAGTCCTGGATGAGCAAGGTACATTACACAAACTCATACATATCCGTACCATGCATACTGATGTATTGGAACCGTTGCATGATTCACTATCTCTTCTAAAATAACTTTAAAAACCTTTAAAATAAAATATTTGGTGTTAACCCGTGTATTTGTTTGAATTACAACTGCACAGGACCCAAAAAATGTGGCAGAAATTTTGATTTTTAACTTCAAAATGGAATGGACAAAATTATTCAAAATTATTCCAAAATTCCCCAGACAGTTAGGTGTACAGTTCAGGGTTGTGTGAACCTCCCATACCTTTATTTACAACTCAGACTCAATACAGAGACCTACACAGACTGAAGAACAGACTCATTGATACACACCACACCACAGACTGAAGAACAGACTCATTGATACACACCACAGACTGAAGAACAGGGACATTGATACACACCACACTGCAGAAACATACACCCTGCCTTTTGTATGTCTCTCACGCTATTTTGAATGTACAACTAAGGTCAAAGTCATACAATAGGTTTATTCGGTCCACCTATCTAGTACCGGGTCGGAACCCCCTTTGCCTCCAGAACAGTCTGAATTCTTCAGGGCATGGATTCTATAAGGTGTGGCATTCAAACGTTGCTCAGTTGGTATCAAGGGACCTAACGTGTGCCAGGAAATCATTCCCCACACCATTACACCATCGCCAATATCCTGTACCGTCGGCGCCAGGCAGGATGGAGCCATGGACTAATGCTGCTTACACCAAATCCTGACTCTGCCGTCAGCATGAGGCAACAGGAACCGGGATTTTTTTGGACCAGCCAATGTTTTTCCACTCCTCAGTTGTCCAGTGTTGGTGATGGCGTGCCCAGTGTTGGTGATGGCGTGTCCAGTGTTGGTGATGGCGTGTCCAGTGTTGGTGATGGCGTGTCCAGTGTTGGTGATGGCGTGCCCACTGGAGCTGCTTCTTGTTTTTAGCTGATAGGAGTGGAACCTGGTGTGGTCGTCTGCTGCAATAACCAATTTGTGACAAGGACCGACGAGTTGTGCGTTCCAAGATGCCATTCTGCACACCACTGTTGTACTGGGACATTATTTGCCTGTTTGTGGCCCACCTGTTAGCTTGCACGATTCTTGCCATTCTCCCTCGACCTCTCTCATCAACGAGCTGTTTTCACCATAGGACTGCCGCTGACTGCATGGTTTTAGTTTGTTGCACCATTCTCTGTAAACCCTAGACACTGTTGTACGTGAAAAGCCCAGGAGGACGTCCGTTTCTGAGCTACTGTAACCGGCGCCCCTGGTCCCTGACGATCCTACCACGCTCAAAGTCACTTAGGTCACTCTTTCCGCCCATTGTAACGTTCAGTCGAAACAGTAACTGGTTGCCTGTCTGCCTGATTTATACAGCAAGCCACGGCCACGTGACTCACTGTCTGTAGGAGCAAACCATTTGCGTGAACGGGGTGATGTACTTCATAAACTGGCCGCTGAGTGTATATATATATATCTTAATGGTGAACATTATATTCTCACAGCTAAGTACTGTTGTCTGTTTCATACAGGTCAGATACCTCCTGCACTACAGCACCCAGAGACTCATTTACATAATGTAGTGAGAGTTGGGTCTTTTCATTCATCTTCTATTAATGACGTATCTCTTCTCTCGTCTTTCTCCAGGTGTTCAGCGGGAAGCGGCCGGACGGCGGGGACTTCCAGCAGGCGGCCCCCACCTCCTCCTTCCGCAAGCTGTCCCCTACGCCGCCCCCCCAGCAGCAGGCACTCAGCTGTCTGATCAGTGAGAAGGACCTGGTCCTCTTCCAGAAGCTGGGCGAAGGCTCCTTCGGCGTGGTCAAAAGGGGCGAGTGGTTCACGCCCGCTGGGAAAGTGGTGAGACGGGGTGGGTTCTGTCTGTGTATGGGGGGGTACTGTGTCTGTCTGTCTCTCTGTGTGTGTGTGGGGGGGGGGGGTACTGTGTATCTCTGTCTCTATGTGTGCTGGCGGGGTACTGTGTCTGTCTGTCTGGGTGTGTGGGGGGGTATTGTGTCTGTATCTCTGTCTGTCTGTGTGTGTGTGTGTGGGGGGGGGGGGGTACTGTGTCTGTCTGTCTGGGTGTGTGGGGGGGATACTGTCTCTGTCTGTGTGGGGGGGGGGGGGGGGGGGTACTGTGTCTGTCTGGGTGTCTGGGTGTGTGGGGGGGATACTGTCTGTTTGTGTGTGTGTGTGGGGGGGGGGGGGGGGTACTGTGTCTGTCTATGTGTGTGGGGGGGATACTGTCTCTGTGTGTGTGTGGGGGGGGGGGGGTACTGTGTCTGTCTGGGTGTGTGTGGGGGGGGGTACTGTGTCTGTCTGTGTGTGTGTGGGGGGGATACTGTCTCTGTCTGTGTGTGTGTGTGTGGGGGGGGGGGTACTGTCTGTCTGGGTGTGTGGGGGGGATACTGTCTCTGTCTGTGTGTGTGTGTGTGTGTGGGGGGGGGGGATACTGTCTCTGTCTGTGTGTGTGTGTGTGGGGGGGGGGGGGATACTGTCTCTGTGTGTGTGTGTGTGTGTGTGGGGGGGATACTGTCTCTGTCTGTCTGTGTGTGTGTGGGGGGGGGATACTGTCTCTGTCTGTGTGTGTGGCGGGTGATGGGATGGGTTTTGGTCTAAATCTTACCCCCTATAGGTTCCCGTTTAGAAAACAGGGTCCCATCTAGACAACACATCTAATTCAGATGATCAATAATCGTTATCAGGGAAGAGAGAATACCCTCGCCCCTCCCCCATTTTGTTTTTTACGTCTTGTGTTTTTGGACCGTGGGTGAAACAGAGCCACTGTAGGCCTAATCAATGAGAAGTGTTACTCCGCTCGCACAGGCAGCACCTGTTTTTACGCTTCAGTTGTTTCACACATGCTTATGGAACGTTTGTGGTAAAGTTTCACAATAAGGTGTCAGAATAGAAAGAGGAACAGAGGGAGGAGGAGGAGGGAGTTCCTCGTGATCACCCTGGGGAACAGTATCAGTGGCTTCAAAGTTGAAACCATGACAACATGGAAAAATGACCAAAAACACTCTCTCTCCAACATCTGTTTTGGTCAAAGCCTTGACCACTAGCCCCTATAGACTTGACCTCGAGGGAGCGAGGGAGTAATGGAGAAAGAGAGAATCTTGTCCAAACACTCTCCAGAAGTGACCGAGTGACCACACACACACACACACAAAGACACAGTACACACACACAGTGACCCCAACATGGCCAGATGGGACCAGTAAAGCCAGGTGCAGAGTCCCAACAGAACAAAGGAATAGTTTACAGAACATGTGACACAAGGTTTACAGAGCCCATAAAACAGGGCTGTTCAAGTATTACCCTACGAAACAAATGGAACCAAACAGAACCAAACGGAAGCTAACAGAACCAAACGGAAGCTAACAGAAGCTAACAGAACCAAATGGAACCAAACGGAAGCTAACAGAACCAAACGGAAGCTAACAGAACCAAACGGAAGCTAACGGTTGCATGAATACACCCCTGGTGCTCTATTGTCTCCTAGTTTTAGATTGTTCCAAGTCCACCACACTGTTAGTAAGCACAACTGTAGTCACTCAAAGTAAACATCTGCTAGCTAATCATCAATCATTTTCACTATGGATTTAGCATTAGGCTAACCCCCCATCTCTCCCTACCCCCTTCTCTTCTCCAGTTGGAGGTAGCAGTGAAGTGTTTAAAGACAGACGTTCTGAGTCAGCCGGACGCACTGGACGACTTCATCTGCGAGGTGAACGCCATGCACTCCCTGGATCACCAGAACCTCATCAGGCTGTACGGGGTGGTGCTCACACGTCCCATGAAGATGGTACGGACACACACATCATGGCACAGGAGGCTGCTGAGGGGAGGACGGCTCATAATAATGGCTGGAACGGCGCGAATGGAATGACATCAAGAACATGGAAACCATTTGTTTGATGTATTTGATACCATTCTACCTATTCAGCTCCAGCCATTACAATGAGCCCATCCTCCCCAGTTAAGGTGCCACCAACATCCTGTGGTACATGCATGCACACATACACTGGACACACATAAACACACACACACACCGGACACACATAAACCCACACACACACCGGACACACATAAACACACACACACACTGGACACACATAAACCCACACACACACCGGACACACATAAACACACACACACACCGGACACACATAAACCCACACACACACCGGACACACATAAACCCACACACACACCGGACACACATAAACACACACACACACTGGACACACATAAACACACACACACACCGGACACACATAAACACACACACACACTGGACACACATAAACCCACACACACACTGGACACACATAAACACACACACACACCGGACACACATAAACCCACACACACACCGGACACACATAAACCCACACACACACCGGACACACATAAACACACACACACACCGGACACACATAAACACACACACACACTGGACACACATAAACCCACACACACACCGGACACACATAAACCCACACACACACCGGACACACATAAACCCACACACACACCGGACACACATAAACCCACACACACACCGGACACACATAAACCCACACACACACCGGACACACATAAACCCACACACACACCGGACACACATAAACCCACACACACACCGGACACACATAAACCCACACACACACCGGACACACATAAACACACACACACACACTGGACACACATACCAGACTATCATAAACACACACACACATAAACACACACACCGGACACACATAAACACACACATACCGGACACACAAACACACACACAGTGGACACACATACCAGACTATCATAAACACACACACACATAAACACACACACCGGACACACATACCAAACACACATAAACACACTGCTGAGACTGCTTCCTGTCAGACTGCTTCCTGTCCCCATTTAAATCATGTCAGTGTCAGAAACCTCAAGGCAGGAGGAGAGAAGTGATTGATTGAGACAGAGGACTAAAATGAAGGCTGACCTTTCCTCCGTGTTCTATTCATCTGCGTCATATCCCCCCCCCCCCCAGGTGACTGAACTAGCCCCACTGGGCTCCCTGCTGGACCATCTGCGCTGCGTTCCGACGCAGGGCCCCGTCCTCATCCACACGCTGTGCCAGTACGCCGTGCAGGTGTCGTGCGGCATGGCCTACCTGGAGCAGCGGCGCTTCATCCACCGCGACCTGGCCGCCCGCAACATCCTGCTGGCGTCGGCCGAGACGGTGAAGATCGGCGACTTCGGCCTGATGCGAGCGTTGCCCAACAACCACGAGCACTACGTGATGCAGGAGCACCGCAAGGTGCCGTTCGCCTGGTGAGGGGGGGACAGGGGGTTGTGTTTCTGTGTGTCTTGTTGTGATCAGGGGCCACATTCAGTAAGCAGACGTCTGACGTTGCAGATAGAAATGTCATGAATAGATCAGACATGATCATGAGTAATTCCTCATCAGATCTGTTTATTCTACGGGTCTAAAGGCATGTTTGTTGAACATGACATAATTGTATATGGATATTCCACAACATTGTGCTCCTGATGTGGCTGTGCATGCCGTAGTGTTTGTTTTTTCCCTGTTCTCATCACCTTTTTAATCCAGTTGTCTAACGTGTGTGTGTCCGTACATTTGCTGTATGTGAATTTGCTGTGTATGTGCGTGTCCCCGTACATTTTCTGTGTGTGTGTGTCCGTACATTTGCTGTATGGGAATTTGCTGTGTATGTGCGTGTCCCCGTACATTTTCTGTGTGTGTGTGTGTCCGTACATTTGCTGTATGTGAATTTGCTGTGTATGTGCGTGTCCCCGTACATTTTCTGTGTGTGTGTGTCCGTACATTTGCTGTATGTGAATTTGCTCTGTGTGTGTGTTCTCTCCCTCCAGGTGTGCCCCTGAGAGCCTGAAGACACGGACGTTCTCCCACGCTACAGACACCTGGATGTTTGGGGTGACGCTTTGGGAGATGTGTACCCACGGACAGGAGCCCTGGCTGGGCCTCAACGGCAGCCAGGTATATATACATACATACACGCATACACACACACACACACACCAAACATGAGCAGACGTGTGAAAAAGTATTTGTCCCGTTTGTACATCAAGATTTCATTGTGGGTTTAATTTCAGTATTTCAATCTGTGTTTCAGATCTTACACAAGATAGACAAGGAGGGTGAGCGTCTGCCCAAGCCAGAGGACTGTCCTCAGGACCTCTACAACGTCATGTTGCAGTGCTGGGCCCAGAAACCTGACGACAGGCCCACATTCCTCGCCCTCAGGGAGTTCCTGCTCGAGGTACACACACACAAGTATAGTAAACGAACAAAAATTTGACCAACTAGGGAGATTTTGTGGGGGGATTGGATGTGTGTGTGGGGGGTGGAGTGGGGGTTGGATGTGCTTATGGGAGGGGGTTGAATGTGTGTGTAGGGGGGTGGGGTGGGGGGTTGGATGTGTGTTTACATCAGTATTTGCATTACGTGTGTGTGTGTGTTTCTATTTGCATGTCTGAGTATATTCTGAATGGCTGAGTATATTCTGAATGGCTGAGTATATTCTGAATGGCTGAGTATATTCTGAATGGTTGAGTATATTCTGAATGGTTGAGTATATTCTGAATGGTTGAGTATATTCTGAATGGGTGAGTATATTCTGAATGGCTGAGTATATTCTGAATGTCAGAGTATATTCTGAATGTCTGAGTATATTCTGAATGTCTGAGTATATTCTGAATGGTTGAGTATATTCTGAATGGTTGAGTATATTCTGAATGGCTGAGTATATTCTGAATGTGTACCTTCAAGGTTGTATACATGACCTTCATGAGCGACAATTGTATATTCTGACGTCAAGTTTAGTGGATCAATTTGCTTACAACCTGAGATGTCAGTACTAAATACTTAACTTGTATACACAATTTGTGTAAAATGTCATTTCATTTTAATTATTTACTTGCATTATTGAATGACAAGATGAAGTCTTGACGTTGGGAGCTCTTAATATGTTAACTGGACCTATAGCTCCACCTAGTGAATCTACTACGGTACTGCATGGGTCAGGGGCACAGTGTCAGGGGCACACTGTATGGGTCAGGGGCACAGTGTATGGGTCAGGGGCACAGTGTCAGGGGCACACTGTATGGGTCAGGGGCACACTGTATGGGTCAGGGGCACACTGTATGGGTCAGGGGCACACTGTATGGGTCAGGGGCACACTGTATGGGTCAGGGGCGCAGTGTCAGGGGCGCAGTGTCAGGGGCACACTGTATGGGTCAGGGGCACACTGTAAGGGTCAGGGGCACACTGTAAGGGTCAGGGGCACAGTGTATGGGTCAGGGGCACACTGTATGGGTCAGGGGCACACTGTATGGGTCAGGGGCACAGTGTATGGGTCAGGGGCACAGTGTATGGGTCAGGGGCACAGTGTATGGGTCAGGGGCACAGTGTCAGGGGCACAGTGTATGGGTCAGGGGCACACTGTATGGGTCAGGGGCACAGTGTATGGGTCAGGGGCACACTGTATGGGTCAGGGGCACACTGTATGGGTCAGGGGCACACTGTATGGGTCAGGGGCACACTGTATGGGTCAGGGGCACAGTGTATGGGTCAGGGGCGCAGTGTCAGGGGCACAGTGTATGGGTCAGGGGCACAGTGTATGGGTCAGGGGCACAGTGTATGGGTCAGGGGCACAGTGTATGGGTCAGGGGCACACTGTATGGGTCAGGGGCACAGTGTATGGGTCAGGGGCACACTGTCAGGGGCACACTGTGTGGGTCAGGGGCACACTAAGGGTCAGGGGCACAGTGTATGGGTCAGGGGCGCAGTGTATGGGTCAGGGGCACAGTGTATGGGTCAGGGGCACAGTGTCAGGGGCACACTGTATGGGTCAGGGGCACAGTGTATGGGTCAGGGGCACAGTGTATGGGTCAGGGGCACAGTGTATGGGTCAGGGGCACACTGTCAGGGGCACACTGTGTGGGTCAGGGGCACACTGTATGGGTCAGGGGCGCAGTGTATGGGTCAGGGGCACATTATGGCCTCACCAACTGAGGAATCCTAACTTGACTTAACTGAGATTTGTGGAGGAAGAACTCACCCTCTGATTTAATTTTTAGGTTTTGGGCCCAAATGACTACGTTGGGATGCAGTGTGTGTTTTAAGGTAATCACACTTGGTTTTTATGTGTGTGTGTGTCTCCGTTCCAGACCATGCCAACAGACATGTGCGCGCTGCAGGACTTTGAAGAGGCTGACAAGCTTCAGATTCAGGTCGACGACGTCATCACCATCATCGAGGGCAGGTGTGTGTGATCAACTAATGAACTGTAAATCAATATTCTGTCGTCATTGGGTTTTCTATGTATGTTTTGTGTCTGTCAGAGTGTGTGTGTGTGTGTATGCAATGCATGTGCATGTGCATCTGCACCCACCTGTGTATGTGTGTGTACCTGTCTGTGTGTGTTATGCCTTTATATACCTGTATGTGTTGTCTTTATATGCAGTTTACATACACCTTAGCCAAATACATTTAAACTCAGTTTTTCACAATTCCTGACATTTAATCCTAGTAAAAATTCCCTGTCTTAGGTCAGTTAGGATCACCACTTTATTTTAAGAATGTGAAATGTCAGAATAATAGTAGAGAGAATGATTGATTTCAGCTTTTATATCTTTCAGCACATTCCCAGTGGGTCAGAAGTTTACATACACTCAATTAGTGTTTGGTAGAATTGCCTTGAAATTGTTTAACTTGGGTCAAACGTTTCGGGTAGCCTTCCACAAGCTTCCCACAATAAGTTGGGTGAATTTTGGCCCATTCCTCCTGACAGAGCTGGTGTAACTGAGTCAGGTTTGTAGGCCTCCTTGCTCGCACACGCTTTTTCAGTTCTGCCCACAAATTTTCTATAGGATTGAGGTCAGGGCTTTGTGATGGCCACTCCAATACCTTGACTTTGTTGTTCTTAAGCCATTTTGCCACAACTTTGGAAGTATGCTTGGGGTCATTGTCCATTTGGAAGACCCATTTGCGACCAAGCTTTAACTTCCTGACTGATGTCTTGAGACATTGCTTCAATAGATCCACATAATTTTCCTTCGACATGATACCATCTATTTCGTGAAGTGCACCAGTCCCTCCTGCAGCAAAGCACCCCCACAACATGATGCTGCCCCCCCCATGCTTCACGGTTGGGACGGTGTTCTTCGGATTGCAAGCCTCACCCTTTTTCCTGCAAACAATAACGATGGTCATTAAGGCCAAACAGTTCTATTTTTGTTTCATCAGACCAGAGGACATTTCTCCAAAAAGTACTATCTTTTTTATGGCGGTTTTGTAGCAGTGGCTTCTTCCTTGTTGAGCGGCCTTTCAGATTATGTCGATATAGTACTCGTTTTTACTGTGGATATAGATAATTTTGTACCTGTTTCCTCCAGCATCTTCACAAGGTCCTTTTCTGTTCTGGGATTGATTTGCACTTTTCTCACCAAAGTACGTTCATCTCTAGGAGACAGAACGAGTCTCCTTCCTGAGCGGTATGACAGCTGCGTGGTCCCATGGTGTTTATACTTGAGTACTATTGTTTGTACAGATGAACGTGGTACCTTCAGATGTGTTAGGTCTTTATATACCTGTATGTGTTAGGTCTTTATATACCTGTATGTGTTAGGTCTTTATATACCTGTATGTGTTAGGTCTGTATATATACCTGTATGTGTTAGGTCTGTATATATACCTGTATGTGTTAGGTCTGTATATATACCTGTATGTGTTAGGTCTGTATATATACCTGTATGTGTTAGGTCTGTATATATACCTGTATGTGTTAGGTCTGTATATATACCTGTATGTGTTAGGTCTGTATATATACCTGTATGTGTTAGGTCTGTATATATACCTGTATGTGTTAGGTCTGTATATATACCTGTATGTGTTAGGTCTGTATATATACCTGTATGTGTTAGGTCTGTATATATACCTGTATGTGTTAGGTCTGTATATATACCTGTATGTGTTAGGTCTGTATATATACCTGTATGTGTTAGGTCTGTATATATACCTGTATGTGTTAGGTCTGTATATATACCTGTATGTGTTAGGTCTGTATATATACCTGTATGTGTTAGGTCTGTATATATACCTGTATGTGTTAGGTCTGTATATACCTGTATGTGTTAGGTCTTTATATATACCTGTATGTGTTAGGTCTTTATATATACCTGTATGTGTTAGGTCTTTATATATACCTGTATGTGTTAGGTCTTTATATATACCTGTATGTGTTAGGTCTTTATATATACCTGTATGTGTTAGGTCTTTATATATACCTGTATGTGTTAGGTCTTTATATATACCTGTATGTGTTAGGTCTTTATATATACCTGTATGTGTTAGGTCTTTATATATACCTGTATGTGTTAGGTCTTTATATATACCTGTATGTGTTAGGTCTTTATATATACCTGTATGTGTTAGGTCTTTATATATACCTGTATGTGTTAGGTCTTTATATATACCTGTATGTGTTAGGTCTTTATATATACCTGTATGTGTTAGGTCTTTATATATACCTGTATGTGTTAGGTCTTTATATATACCTGTATGTGTTAGGTCTGTATATACCTGTATGTGTTAGGTCTTTATATACCTGTATGTGTTAGGTCTGTATATACCTGTATGTGTTAGGTCTGTATATATACCTGTATGTGTTAGGTCTTTATATATACCTGTATGTGTTAGGTCTTTATATATACCTGTATGTGTTAGGTCTGTATATACCTGTATGTGTTAGGTCTGTATATACCTGTATGTGTTAGGTCTGTATATACCTGTATGTGTTAGGTCTTTATATACCTGTATGTGTTGCATATGTGTGCTTGTGTATCTGCTCTGTCTGTCTGTCTGCACTGTGTCTGTGTGTTTTCTCACATTCACCTGTACGTCTATTTTACAACCCTCTTTGTCAGAGCGGAGAACTACTGGTGGCAGGGCCAGAACAAACGCACGCTGAAGGTGGGCCAGTTCCCCAGGAACGTGGTGACCTCCGTTGCGGGCCTGTCGGCCCACGACATCAGCAGACCCCTTCAACACAGCTTCATCCACACTGGCCATGGAGACTCCGACCCACACCGCTGCTGGGGATTCCCAGACCGCATCGACGAGTAAGACATAACTAATCCTACTTTTATATCATTAATGAGTAAAGATATGTCCTGATAACTAACCTGGACCGTATTAATGAGTAAAGACATGTCCTCATAACTAACCTGGACCGTATTAATGAGTAAAGACATGTCCTCATAACTAACCTGGACCGTATTAATGAGTAAAGACATGTCCTCATAACTAACCTGGACTGTATTAACGATTAGACATGTCCTCATAACTAACCTGGACCGTATTAACGATTAGATATGTCCTCATAACTAACCTGGACCGTATTAATGAGTAAAGACATGTCCTCATAACTAACCTGGACCGTATTAATGAGTAAAGACATGTCCTCATAACTAACCTGGACCGTATTAATGAGTAAAGACATGTCCTCATAACTAACCTGGACCGTATTAATGAGTAAGACGCCCTCATAACTAACCTGGACCGTATTAATGAGTAAAGACATGTCCTCATAACTAACCTGGACCGTATTAACAATGAAAGACATGTCCTCATAACTAACCTGGACCGTATTAACAATGAAAGACATGTCCTCATAACTAACCTGGACCGTATTAACGATTAGACATGTCCTCATAACTAACCTGGACCGTATTAATGAGTAAAGACATGTCCTCATAACTAACCTGGACCCTATTAATGAGTGTCAAGTTGTCTAGGTGTTATAATTATTTCAGCTCTGCCCAAACTTGAAAACGGCTTGCTCAACACGTGAAGGATGCAAAGGGACAACTCAATTCCTTTCCAGTGTTTTATTACGGTTTTGATGCCATTTGTTGAATATGTTGAAACAGTTGATTTGTTGAATAGAGTAGTTGAATGACAGAGGAATAGGGAATAGGAATAGCAATAGGTTGATAACCTTAAACAGAGAATAAACATGCATTATTTTACACTAAACAATGCATGACACAGCAACAAAGCATGGCTTTGAATAAAGTAAACGTTTAAACAATTTAATCTAGCACTTCTAGCAATTACTTCTGCAGTCAGAAAATATCCACAACAAAAGTCACCACTCCTACCAGAGTTAAACATGTAAATTGTGCTAAGCACTGGATGCAACATAATAAATAATTCCAAACATTACATACCAGTTGCGTCTTTAGGGTTGAACAATGAGCTGTGTGTATGTTGAGGACCAAACATTTTATACCCATGCTTATCTGCCAGGTGCGCATGTAAAAGTAGTCCCTCCAGAAATCCTGGCTCAATTTTTTAGTTCCACCCGTGTTTTTGGGTTATCTGCCCTCTTGAGGCCTGGAGTTCTTTAAAGGAAGAGCTGCCATTGTGCTCATGTTTTGAGTGTTCTGTTTTTTGACGCAACACCTCCCACTTGACCTCCTGGTTCTTGAACCCAAGGAGGTCACACGAACCTCGGTGTTGGGGCAGGTTCGATTTCAGCTATCAGGCTCTTCCTTCTTCAACAGGAAGTAAAACAATGATGCGTCTGACATCCCTATGAAGAACTGTAGCAGGTATTTTAGTTGAGAGTTTATTTTGACTTCTCTTGAGCAGGCTTCACAGTTGGGACTGGGAACCTGGGAAAAGTTCTGACATGCACATCTCTGACGATGCCCTTCTTGTCAATGTTGACACTGATGACTCTGGCTAGTTTGTAGTGACCCCTCCAGGCATTTTGGTCAGCCAGCCAGACAACATCTCCAACAGCCACATTCCTATGTGTTGGGTGCCCTCTCAGTGCCGTGAATCTTTGGTAAGCCAGTAGGAAGCCTTCAGTCGACTGGTCACTGACAACATCTGTGTGTATAGCCCTGGATACCATGCAACAGAAGACAATACCCCACACCTTGAGCTTGGTTTTCTTTTTCACCTCGTCCTTGACTTCAAACGGTCCAAATAAGTCCACTGTTGTGTACTCAAATGGTCTGGCTGGTGTTATCCGCTCAGATGGAAGGTCACTCATGACCTGTTGGCACTTTCTGGCCCTGGCCTTTCTGCACACCACACAGTTGTCAACTCTCTTTTTAGCCAGCTTCCGGCCTTTTATCACCCAGGCTTTCTTCCTCATCCGGAGGAGTGTGCCTGCTATTTCTTCATGATTTGCACCATGGGCCTCTTGAGCTAGGAGAGTGGATATCCATGCCTCATATGGTAGAATTGGTACGGCAGTTTTGTCCTCATCAAAGATCTGGAACCTTCCTCCACAAACTAAGAGCCCAGTCTCTTTATCTCTGTAAACAGCGAGTCTGTTGAGAGTGGTGTCTTGAAAGGTTATACCTTCTTGAGCTGCAAGGAACAAGTCTCTTAGTGCATCTTCACACTCCCCGACAGTGAGTACAGCTTGTTTGGCTCTGTACCTCCAGTTTGTTGAAAGAGCGTCCTCCCACTTTAGTTTATCTGAGGCTGAATTCTTGGTCAACATTTCTTTCCACCTCATTGCGGCTCTCCAAACCCAGGCAATGACTCGGATCAACCTGGTCAGATTGCTGAATTTCCTGATGTCAATCAGTTTTGTTACCGCAGAGCCGGCTGGTGATCTTCGGATCCGAGTCTTGGGTTCATCTGGGTTATTTTGCTGTGCATCACTCTGGTTTCTCTTGACCTGCGCTCTGGTCAGTGCTGCCGAGAAAGCTTTCCTTCGAAGTTTGTTTATGCCTTCCTTGGCATGCGCAGCAATTTCTTTGGCTGACTTATGTGGCCACTCTTTCACAGGTTGCCTCAGGAATGCTGGTCCATCCTGCCACATGGAATCTTCCTGGAGGTCTTCTGGGGCTGCCCCTCTTGTTATGATGTCAGCACTGTTCAGGCCTCCTGGAATCCACCACCAGTCTTCTACGGATGTGGATTTCTGGATCTCTCCAACTCTATTCGCAAAGAAAGTTTGATATCCATAGCTGTCTCTCTGGATTGCTCCCAACACAGTTTGACTGTCCAGTAGATGGAGCCATCGTTCAATTTCTATTCGACTGTGCTTTTCAACGTACTTTCGAAGTCGTGCTGCATAGACAGCACTGCAGATTTCAGCTTTTACTGGTTCTCCCTTTTGGTCCAATGGTGTGAGCTTTGCTTTGGATTCAACCAGTCTGACTTTGATGCCTTGCTGGGTCTCCCATCTTAAGTACACTACGGCTCCATATCTCTTGTCACTTCCATCAGAGAATGTTATTCCCCAAGGTTTTCCAATCCAGTTGACTGGTGTGAGGCTTCTGTGAAAGGTGATTTGGCCAAGACGTGTGTATTCCTCAAAGAATTGGATGGCTTCTTCCCTCAAATTTTCAGACAAAGGTTTGTCCCAAGTGTCTCGGGTCAGAGTTTTGCCTCCAGCTTCCTGAAACGCCTTTCTGACAAGAATGGCACCCTTTTGTTTGGCAGGTGTGATGAGGCCTATTGGGTCATACAGGCTAGCTACCTGGCTCAGCAGTTCTCTTCTCGTCAGTGGGTTTGGAGTTTTCCCTCTCACCTCTTCATCAAGGAGATTTTGGCCGACTCTCATTTTCCCTTTCCTCTTTGAGAAAATGATTGAAGTCATGAGGTACAGTTTATCCTCCTCAACAAGGTATCCAACTCCAAGGGCTTTATTGTCTCCTTCCCTCATTTGGTTTGGGAGAATGAGTGCTGTGCTTGACTGCGCTCCTTGTTCTCCTGGTACGATCTCCTGCCTCCCACTTTGATCTGACCGGACCCAGGGCTTGAGGACGAAGCCGCCTGCCTTCAGGATCTCTTCAACACTTTTGGTGTTCTGGTTCAGCTTTTGCAAGTCATTATGGGAAGTCAGGATGTCATCGACATAGGTATCCTCTTCAAGGATCCTACGTTCCTCCTCCAGGTGAGCAAACATGGGCAGTTTGCTTGTCTCTCTCATAGCCAATTGCGCAATGCACCCTGCTAATCGATCGCCAATGTTGACTCTGGTGATCGCATACTCTTCAATCTCTTCCTCCTCAGTGTCTCTCCAGAGAAATCTGTGGAGGTGCATCTCCAGGTCTTCCAACCACACAGAATTGTACATTTTCTTAATGTCGCCGAGGACAGCATGGACACCTCTCCTGAACCTGAGTAGTACTGTTCGGATGGGATTGAGGACATCAGGCCCTTTCAGCAGAAGGTCATTCATGCTGATCCCTCTAAACTTCTGGCTGCTGTTCCATACCAGTCGCACAGGTGTTGTGAGAGAGTGCGGGTTTGCTGCCACCAAGTGGCTGACATACCATACTGGCCCCTTCCAGCTGGCAATGAGCTCTTTGGTGAGTTTCTTCGCTGCTCTTCTCTCCACCATTTCATGGACTTGAGCTGTGTATGCTATTCTCCACTCTGGCTCTTTTTTGAGTTGCTTTTCTGTTCTCAAGAAGGTGGCTTCCACCCCACTCCTGTTGTCAGGAAGGGAACTTGGATCTTGAATCCAGGGGTATTTTGTGTCCCAGTGGGGTTCATCACTGTGAGCATCTGCTTTGATGTAGGTGAGGCCTTTCCTTATGATCTCCAGCTCTCTTTCCTCACTCAGTCATTTCTTTGCCTCCTGGTTGACAGTTGCCGCACCGGCATCCTCCACACTTTGGGTCGCAAGCTGCTCCAATGCTGTCCCATTTCCACCAATCCAAGAACTCTCTGTGAGCAACTGTGCCTTTGGTTTCAGCTGTGAACAGCTTAGCTATCTCTTGATACTTGACAGCGGTTGCTCTCATGGATCGAGCAAAGTGTGTTTCAGACCTGTGTGCGGCTATATCCACTTCTTCAAACAGATCTGGATGTGCTCCACCAACAGTCTTTCCTAGCGGGCCTTCCCACAAGACAAGGTCTCCAATCACCTTCACTCTTTGCGGAGCAAGTCTTCCTTCGCGGTGGCTTATCAGTAGCTCAATACTCTCCGGTCTACTCAGATCTCCTAGATTGACTTCTGGGAAGAACTTCTTGAGTTGCTCAGGTTTGATGACTCTGTGGATGTTGGCAATTTCATTCAAACCATAGCAGATAAGCTCATGAGCTCTTTCCGTGCCTATGGGCGTTTTGACCCTCACTCTGAGGAGATATCTTCTGGTTCTAACCTTCATGGCCATTCCTCCGACTCCATGAACGACTAAAGTGATGTTTTCACTTCGAAGATTTAATCTTCTGGCAGCTCTGTGAGTGATGTAGTTTGTGTCCGATGCCAAGTCGATCAGGGTTCCAATTTTTTGTCCTGCATTGGCAGTTACCTTGAGCAGCATTAGAATAACTGGCAATTCTTCTACTGCACTTGACTCAGTCACTCCCAGCTGATTCTTTTCGACACAGTTTGTTTTCGCAGTGATGTTGGTGAATGCTTTCTTGAATTTCTCTGCCATCTCTGGGGAGAGCTTAGATACAAATTCCTCCTGCTCCTCTGTAAGCGTATACCTTCTCACATTGGATTGTCTTCTGTCTGAGTCACTCCTCTTGAAATCTCCCTTCAGACAAAGAAAGAAATGATGGTCTATCTTACAGTCTCTTTTCCTGCACAGGTAAGTGTCTTTGCATTCATCATCTTCTCCATGACAGACCAAGCACCTCTTGCAGGCCCCCAGCTTTTCTACAGCATCCAACTTTTCCACCGGCTTCAGTTCTTTGAAACGCTTGCAAAAGAAGATCTTTTCTCTACAGACAACACAGCCGCCTTTCCTTGTGGAACGTGTGGACGCATATTTTCTCTCCACACAAGCATATTTCTTTTCTGGCTTTTCACTCACTCCCAGCTGCTCTAATTTTTCAAGAATTTCCTCCTGTGTTTTCAGGAATTTAAGAAGGTTTTCAAAGTGATTGTCCGGCGTGACATTATTCCTCGGGTTAACCATGAAGACAAGCCAATCTCGCTTGATGTTGTCAGGTAACTTGCTTTCTATGGATTTGATCACTAGAGGGTTGTTGATGGCTCCTGTGCCTCCAAGCTCTGTGAGATCATCCAGTGCCTTCTCTATAGTTTGGATCATGTCGATAACTTTCCTTGGCTGATTTGCTCTTAAAGCAGGAATTTTCTCCAGATCCTCAATTATCTCCAAGGCAATTGTAGACTTGTTTCCATATCTGTTCTCAAGCACCCTGAACATGTCCTCAGCAGTATTGTAAGTAGACAAACGGAGGTCTCTGCACATTCTCTCATCTACACTGTCAAGGAGTTGGATCTTCTTTACTTCGACTGAGCCTGTTGGTTCCCCCTGCTTCTGTAGACTCTCCCAGTCTCTCCTCCATCGATGGAAATTCCTTTTATACCCACTGAACCTGGGTAAACAGGTTGGTTTTATTCTCAGTGTCGGCTGTGGAGCTGGCACGGGCATCTGCGGCACTCTCCCTCTGTCTTTATCCTCTTCTGCAATTCTTTGCGCTGTGAGAAATCCTGCCCTCCTTGCTTCAAGGTTGTTTCTGAATGCTTTCAGATCCTTTACTCTGGCTTCCAGCCGTTCTTTTTCTGGTACTGGAATCCACATCTCCCACTCTGCTAGGCTTGTGATTGCATCTTGGACTTGTGCCTTCGCACCATCCCACCGTAGCTCGAAGCCATCTCTATTTACAGCAATAACAGGTATTTGAGCAACTCCATCACAGGCGGTCTCAGCTTCTTTGATTGCAGACTTCACCTCGTCCTCCCCGTATCTAGGCCATAGGTTGGACTGGATCATCCCCCTGACCTCATCCAATCGTACTTCGCATTCTTGGAATGTCTTCTCAAGTTCAGTCTGCTGCTGCTTGCTCAGGTCAGCTTCTTCACCCTCATCGGTTTCAGCTTCAATGTCTGCCAGAAGTCCAGCCCTGTATTCATCATTTGTCTCACTGACCTTCCTTGCCTCCGACGTGAGCTTCTTGAACTCCTCTCGCAGTTCGCTCTTAGTCATGTGTTTTGCACCTCTGCTAAGGAAGTTTGCTTGCTTGGTAAAAGCACTTTTAGCCAAAGTTATTTCTTGCTTCAGCTCCTTCACTGTTTTCCCAAGAGTTTCCTCCGCCATTTTGAGATGTAAGCCAATTTCCTCTCTGCGACGACAGCTTTCCTGACTTCAGGCCGTTAATCCTTTTGGCTTCACTGCCACGATGGTTATCAACTGTCAAGTTGTCTAGGTGTTATAATTATTTCAGCTCTGCCCAAACTTGAAAACGGCTTGCTCAACACGTGAAGGATGCAAAGGGACAACTCAATTCCTTTCCAGTGTTTTATTACGGTTTTGATGCCATTTGTTGAATATGTTGAAACAGTTGATTTGTTGAATAGAGTAGTTGAATGACAGAGGAATAGGGAATAGGAATAGGAATAGCAATAGGTTGATAACCTTAAACAGAGAATAAACATGCATTATTTTACACTAAACAATGCATGACACAGCAACAAAGCATGGCTTTGAATAAAGTAATCAATAAGGTAATCAAGCCCTACCACTGTAGTGTCGTCCGCAAACTTGATGATTGAGTTGGAGGCGTGCATGGCCACGCCGTCGAGGGTGAACAGGCAGTACAGGAGAGGGCTCAGAACGCACCCTTGTGGGGCCCCAGTGTTGAGGATCAGCGGGGTGGAGATGTTGTTACCTACCCTCACCACCTGGGGGCGGCCCGTCAGGAAGTCCAGTACCCAGTTGCACAGGGCGGGGGTCGAGACCCAGGGTCTCGAGCTTGATGACGAGTTTGGAGGGTACTATGGTGTTAAATGCTGAGCTGTAGTCGATGAACAGCATTCTCACATAGGTATTCCTCTTGTCCAAATGGGTTAGGGCAGTGAGCAGTGTGGTTGCGATTGCGTCGTCTGTGGACCTATGGGTCGGTAAGCAAATTGGAGTGGGTCTAGGGTGTCAGGTAGGGTGGAGGTGATATGGTCCTTGACTAGTATCTCAAAGCATTTAATGAGACTAGTCAAGGACCATATCACCTCCACCCCTACCTGACACCCTAGACCCACTCCAATTTGCTTACCGACCCAATGATCTCATAGTAATGATCTCATAGCTACATGTAATCTGTCTCATTCTAATATTTTCCGCTGTTTTCAGGACCGTAACTTTGTTCGCTCTCATTTTCCCACCTTTCCTCAACTACCGCCCAAGACGTTGCTAGAAGAGATTTTGTCTGATTTCTAGATTATAGGACATCCTGCTTTCCCCTGAACCCCCTTCAATAAACAAAATCAAGACAGACTGGGGTAGTGAACTTGAATTTGACCTTGCAGATGACTGGTGGGAGCAAGCCCTTCTTAGGGTTAACTCCACATCCTCATGTGCTCGATTAAGTTTAATTCGGTCAAGGTCTTGCACAAAACTCACTACACCAAAGAAAAACTTTGTAAATTCCTCAGACACAAATTACACATGTGATAGATGTTCAATCACTATGGCAAACCACATGTATATGTTTTATTCATGTTATAAGCTGTCTGTGTATTGGTCATCCTTTTTTAATACTCTCTCTAAAAGTCTAGACATTGACCTGCAGCCTTGTCCTTTGATAACTATATTCCATAGAATAGCTATATTCCATTGATAGCTATATTCCATAGAATAGCTATATTCCATTGATAGCTATATTCCATAGAATAGCTATATTCCATTGATAGCTATATTCCATGGAGTTCCATCTTTGTTGCCTAGTCTCACTAAAAGTAAAGCAGACGTTGTAGAGTTTGCTTTCCTCATAGCTCGCCGGCAGATCTTGCTTAATTGGAAATCCTCCAAATCTCTCACTGTATCAGCCTGGTTGAAAGATCTAATGACTTTTCTACACTTAGAAAACATTAAATTCACTTTGAGAGGTTGTACTGATAACTTTTTCTTGAGATGGCAGCCTTTAATTTCCTTTTTTAAACAGTTGCCTCTATTGATCAGGAGCAAGAATGTTGGCCAATAGGGGATATGAGAGGGTGTGGGAGGGAAGGGATAATATGTTGTGATATTTTTATTTTAGTGTATGTGTACATATCTGCATATCGATATGTATATTTATTTATGATTATTTCCAATTGTATGTTTAAATTAATTTTTTTCTGTATTTATGCTGCTTTTGTAAAGGGGAGGGAGGTGTTTCAACAAGGGGGATAAAATGATGTATCTGTTAAATTTTTTATTTGTATTTCTTTATGTCCAATAAAACATAAATAACAAATAAAGAACAGTGAAGGCCACTGTGTTCTTGGGGTTCTTCAATGATGCAGAGATTTTTTGGTACATTTCCCCAGATCTGTGCCTCGACACAATCCTGTCTCGGAGCTCTACGGACAATTCCTTCGACCTCATGGCTTGGTTTTTCAGGATGCACCTGAGCTCAATTTTGAGTCTCATAGTAAAGGGTCTGAATACTTATGTAAATAAGGTATTTCTGTTTTGAATTTTGAATACATTTGCAAACATTTCTAAAAACCTCTTTTCACATTGTCATTATGGGGTATTGTGTGTAGATGGATGAGGAAAACATTGTATTTCATCCATTTTAGTCGATGGCGAGGCGAGGAGAGGTGAGAGGAAGACCATCAGACTGTGCTGAACCTTTCTGTGCCCTTGTATGTGGAGAATGCCCAAGTATCGATAGCAGAAAGTGCTGCCTAAGAGCCTCTCCCAGGGGTCTTATTACCACCGTGGCCCCTGGCCCTGTCACTGGGAGCAGGGGAGGGCTGGGGCTGGCCTAGGAGTTACCATCACTCCAGAACACACACACATTGGTGCACGGTCGGATGCACACACACACATGTATGTATGTAAGACACACACATGCACAGATGGATGTACACACACACACAGAATGGCACTGGAATGTATAGCTGCCGTTTTACAGGATTCTGATATTTTGTGTGTTTTTTTGCTCTGATCTTAACTTCTTTTGGTAAATAATGTTTCCGCAATGGCCGAAAAGAGCTTTTGGACATCAGAACAGCAATCACTGACCTTTGGATGAAGATGTCTACTTCAACGATTCGGCAGCGCAGGACATACTGCTCACATCGGACCAAGCCGGGATGGGCATTTTTTTTATCCCCGAGACTCGGAAGAGAAAGAGACAGGAGCAAGAGAGGCCGACGTGCAGGCACCCTGACAAATCTACGAGAACAAGCTGGATGAGCTCCGTTCAAGACTATCCTATCAACGGGACCTGAAGAACTGTAATATCTCATGATTCTCTGAGTCGTGGCTTTACAAGGACATGGATAATATACATTTAGCTGGGTTTTCTATGCATCGGTAGGACAGAATGGCAGCTTCGGGTATGCTAAAGGAGGGAGGTGTGTGTCTCTTTGTTAACAACAGCTGTTGAGTGATCTCTAATATTAGGGAAGTCTTGAGGTTCTGCTCGCCCAAGTTATAATACCTCATAAAAAGCCGTAGACCATACTATTTGCCAAGATAGTTTTCATCTATATTTTTCATATCTGTCTATTTACCACCACAAATCGATGTTGGCACTAAGACCACACCTAATGAGCTGTACAAGGTCATACACAAACAAGAAACACGTTTTGTTCCTTTTGCTTCTGTTTAAGAAACGTTTTCCAACAGAATCGGCGGAATGAATACACAGCTCACTTGCATAGCAGCCACATACAAACAGCATGATCCATTTGATCGTTGTGTCATTCCTTCTCGCTTCTACACGCTCTCCTCCTCTCACCTTTTCTGTCACACCCTGATCTGTTTCACCTGTTCCTGTTATTGTCTCCACCCCCTCCAGGTGTCGCTCATTTTCCCCAGTGTATTTATCCCTGTGTTTCCTGTCTCTCTGTGCCAGTTTGTCTTGTATGTTTCCAAGTCAACCAGCGTTTTTCCCGTTCTCCTGCTTTTTCCATTCTCCTTTTTCTAGTCCTCCCGGTTTTGACCCTTGTCTGTTTTTGGACTTTGTACCCGCCTGCCTGACTACTCTAACCTGCCTTGACCACGAGCCTGTCTGTCACTTTGTACCTCCTGGACTCTGATCTGGTTTTGACCTTTTTGCCTGTCCATGACCATTCTCTTACCTACCCCTTTGGATTAATAAATATTGTAAGACTCCAACCATCTGCCTCCTGTGTCTGCATTTGGGTCTCGCATTGTGCCTTGATACTTTTCCCTTTGCTTGTGGACTTCAGTGCACAACACATCAGCTGTCTGTGACCAGGTGAAAAAACCTTTCCAAGCCAAACCTTCATATCATAACCGCTAACTGCTACACAAAGCCTATATTGTTGTCACCATATTAGCTAATGTCAATCAACATAGCTAATAGAACTAATGCCTTAGTAAACCCGCTACAATCATGCAGTACAGTGTACAGTCAGCAAACAGTTTAGCAGTTACACCGGTGGGCCTCTGTGGCAATAAATTAATTAAACCAAAAGCTTACCTTGACTTGGAAGAGTTCCAGTGTTGGATAGTAGCCATAGCCATAGCCAGCTAGCTAACATAGCATCCCTCTCTGTTTGAGCCAGGTGTTTGAGTAGGCTAAACTAGCCTTAACTAAGTAAGTGAAAGTGAATAAAAAATATATATGGCTCTCTTGCTCCTTCTTCATTTTTGAAGTAATTAATTTGTTTAAAACTGTTCAACTATTGTCTTTCTCTCTCTTTGAGTCAATTACTCCCCACATTTTATGCAATGCAGTGCTAGCTAGCTGTAGCTTATGCTTCCAGTACTAGATACATTTTCTGATCCTTTGATTGTGTGGACAACATGTCAGTTCATGCTGCAAGAGCTTTGATAGGTTGGAGGACGTCCTCTGGAAATTGTAATACTTACTGTGTAAGTCTATGAAAGGGGGTGAGAACCACGAGCCTCCTAGGTTTTGTATTGAAGTCAATGTACCCAGAGGAGGACGGAAACTAGCTGTCCTCTGGTGCTACCCTACAGAGTGCTGTTGAGGCTACTTTAGACCTTAATTGCAAAACAGTGTGTTTTAATCAATTATTTGGTGACGTGAATGTATTTAGAATAGTTTTATCTAAAAAGGATAACTTTTTAAATGTTTCACAAATTGTATTTTTATGAAATTCAGTGAGGAGGTTGGTCCTCCTCTGAGGAGCCTCCACTGGATTATATGTATGGCCGCAACGCAATAAGCTGTTCAATATTTGGTGTGTGTGCTGCCCAAATTCCGTCAGTGTTAAGAAACAAGTAATTATATAATTTTGGAAACATGATTTCAATTTATCAGGGAGTGCTGTTTCGCAGTAACACCGGTGGGCCTCTGTGGCAATAAATTCATTAAACCAAAAGCAACTTCAGCACCCCTACTTACCGCAGCTATGCTATAGGGAGGAGGTTGGAGACTTGACAGTGTGGTGCCAGGACAACAACCTCTCCCTCAACATCAGCAAGACAAAGGAGCTGATAGTGGGTTACAGGAAACAGAGGGCTGAGCATGCCCCCATTCACATCGATGGGGATGTAGTGGAGCGGGTCGAGAGCTTCAAGTTCCTCGGTGTCCACAACACGAAAGAGCTATCAGTGCTGGAAAATGTATGCAATTGACATATTTGAGTAAAAAATAATACCTTAAAAGATGACTCAAGTAAAAGTGAAAGTCACCCAGTATAATACTATTTGAGTAAAAGTCCAAAAGTATTTGGTTTTAAATATACTTAAAGATGAACTATCACCATTTCCTGGTTGCTAAAATTCTAATAGTTCACTTAATTTCCGTTAATGTGACAAAACAAACAAGTATAGTGTAGAGGATCATTATACCATCTAAACCACTATGAAAAATATTTTACAATACCCAAAATATTGTATTTTCAGATGTTTGAAGCTGGTGTACAAAACCGAAAGTAAAAGAAGCAAAAGCAAAACATAAGAATGGGAAGCATAGAAATAGCACACATAGAACAGATCTAGCACTTATTAGACTTGCTTTTAATGATAATAACAGATCTATAAAAACGTGAATGTGTTCGGGTCACCCAAAAAGTTAGATATTACAGCTTTAGTTATCAAAAGTAAATGTAATAGTTAAAATATACTTAAGTTTCAAAAGTAAAAGTATAAATCATTTCAAATTCCTTATATTAAGCAAACCAGACGGCAGAAGGTTTTTATTTATTTATGGATAGCCAGGGGCACGCTCCAAAACTTTGACATAATTTACAAAAGAAGCATTTTTATTTAATGAGTCCGCCACGTCAGAGGCTCTAGGGATGACCAGGAATGTTCTCTTGATATGTGTGTGAATTGGACAATGTTCCTGTCCTGCTAAGCATTCAAAATGTAACGAGTACTTTTGGGTGTCAGGTTAATGTTAGATTATTTTTCTTTAGGAATGTAGTGAAGTAAAAGTAAAAATCTAAATAGTAAAGTATATATACCCCAACAAGTACTACTTAAGTACTTTACACCACTTGGATCTATAATGGCTCACACACACCAACACACCCATGAAGGGGGCATGACAACGCCTCATCCCCATCAACAGGCTAATAAGATTTGTCACGGGTCCTCAGATCCTCAAAAAGTTCTACAGCAGCACCATTGAGAGCATCTTGACTGGCTGCATCACCGCTTGGTATGACAACTGCTTAACATCCGACCAGTTGTTTTGCTCTAGGATGCCCACAAGCCTGTTTTGCTCTTGACAACCTGTGGTAGGAGGCCCTCTGATAGGAGTATGAAGAACCTCGCTGGTTGTGTCGAGGCGGTGGAGAACGCAGAGGACCTCCTCCATGGCCGTACGCAGTTTCGTCAGCTGGTCGTGGTGTTGATGGAGTAGATGACCTTGTTCGTTAACCGTCTGGAAGAGGGTTGAATCTGCTGCTGCTTCCATATTGTTGAGGTGTTATTCTGTAACGTATACACCGGGAGTCAGGAAACAGCTACAAAAGGTGAGTTTAATACTGAACAGATATTTAAGTGGTAATGTCCAAGAAGATGATGTTTGTTGGATATATCGGAAGTCGAAGGCCTGCAAACCGTGCTAATATATTCAACAAACACTGGCTTCGAGGGCATAATCACTTTTATACAACGGGTTACCAACATATTCAAATAAAACTTTATTTTTATGAATTTATTCGTTCTATTTCATCCTTCCACAACATATAGTCCCGACACAAATCTAGGTTTGCTAGAGATGCTACCCAGTCGTTTGTTCTTTTAGTTCTGTATCTATGGACGCGACCCAGTCGTTCGTTCTTTTTGTTCTGTATCTACTGTATATACGCGACCAAGTCGTTCCATTGCCATACTGGCTGGTAACGTTCTTATCCCTTGTTTTCTAGCTAGACAACTACGGCTAATTTACAGTCACGTCAAAAAGTGCAGCCAGAATAACAGCAAACTAGCTGCATTTGCGTTTGTTTAACCTCTAACACCTCCCAAACCCGGATCCGGGATCCCCCCCATCAAAAAAGCTGACTAGCATAGCCTAGCCTAAAGCCACAGGGATATCATATAATAAAATGTTCATGAAATCACAAGTCCAAGACACCAAATGAAAGATACACATCTTGTGAATCCAGCCATCATTTCTGATTTTTAAAATGTTTTACAGGGAAGACACAATATGTAAATCTATTAGCTAACCACGTTAGCAAAAGACACCACTTTTTTACTCCACCATTTTTTTACTCCATCAGTAGCTATCACAAATTCGACCAAATAAAGATATAAATAGCCACTAACCAAGAAACAACTTCATCAGATGACAGTCTGATAACATATTTATTGTATAGCATATGTTTTGTTAGAAAAATGTGCATATTTCAGGTATAAATCATAGTTTACCATTGCAGCCACCATCACAACTCTCACCAAAGCGACTAGAATAACTACAGAGAGCAACGTGAATTAGCTAATTACTCATCATAAAACATTTCTTTAAAATACACAGCGTACAGCAGATGAAAGACACAGATCTTGTGAATCCAGCCAATATTTCAGATTTTCTAAGTGTTTTACAGCGAAAACACAATATAGCGTTATATTAGCTTACCACAATAGCAAACATCACAACAGCATTGATTCAAGGCAAAAATAGCGATAACGTATAAACCACCAAAATATATTAATTTTTTCACTAACCTTCTCAGAATTCTTCAGATGACAGTCCTATAACATCATATTACACAATGCATATAGAGTTTGTTCGAAAATGTGCATATTTAGCGGCACAAATCGTGGTTATACAATGAGAAAAGTAGCAAAGCTGCCCAGAAAATGTCAGGAGAAATCTTTGAAGAGGCACCTATTCTAATCAGTAACTATTCCAAAACTTGACTAAAAAAATACAGGTTGGACAGCAATTGAAAGACAAATTAGTTCTTAATGCAATCGCTGGGTTACATTTTTAAAATGAACGTTACTTCAAGCATACAGCGTGCGCTAAAGCGAGACGCACCGAAATTCATGGCGGAATTATTATTTGACATTTGTCAACATAAGTACGAATTAACAGCATAAAGACTGCTTACTATTAGCTGAGCTTCCATCAGAATCTTGGGCAAGGTGTCCTTTCTCCAGAACAATCGTCTTTGGGTTGAAAGATGTCCTCTTCTCCTGTCGAAATAGCAGCTAACGATAGCCACCCACTGGAGACGTGTCCAACTCGTGAAAGCGCATGACAAAGAAATCCCAGAAAATCGCAATAAACTGCTATAAGTCGGTTTAAATTAACTACTTTATGATGTCTTTAACACCTATAACGAATAAAAACATGACCGGAGATATAGAACTACTAAAACGAAAGCGTTTGCAGGACGCCATTGTGATGTCTTCTTGCGCCAGGCGCACCGTTGAAAAGGACGGTACTTCCGTTCCACGGTCTTATATAAGGTCCCAGATTGCGCAATCCACTCCATTCAAATTCTCCCCGCTTACTGACATCTAGAGGAAGACGTATGCAGTGCATGTAGCCCGATGGGCTTACATGGGACTTATAAACTGACCTCAGAACAGGGACCTCGATTTCTGAAATCTCACTCCCTGACAGGAAATGTGCTGCAGAATGAGTTCTGTTCACTCAGAGAAATAATTCAAACGGTTGTTAGAAACTAGAGAGTGTTTTCTATCCAATAGTAATAATAATATGCATATTGTACGAGCAAGAATTGAGTACGAGGCAGTTTAATTTGGGAACTCATTTTTACAAAGTCGAAATGGCGCCCCCATAGGCTCAAGAAGTTAAGCTGTTTCTAGTTAAGATTTATTTGGATACACCCATAACAATGAGCTTATGATGCGTGACTTTGCCGGCAGAAAAAATGTGCTCTCTTGTAAGGTCACTGTTCAGACAAAAGAAAGACCATCCATGACATTCATTTGAGCTGATTTTAGTAAATTAAACCATACATCTTTTGTGTATCCACCACCAGCTGACATAGCTATAGCTACTTATTGTATTGTCACTTTTATCTGTACATTCCCCTGGATTGTGCATTGGTTGAAATATCAGTCCAGAGTCTTTGTTTCAGCCAGATGTTGCTCCAGCCGTTTTCTGTCTGTGACAGATGCCAGTAGCTATGGAGTGAACCTTCGCACTGATGCCCACTCACTGACATAATCTCCCGCTCTTCTAAACCAGCATTGGACAGTTTCTGGACTGTCGTGGTCCTGATGCTGTGATTTGTGTATGTAGTTGTTCCTGCTGCGCTGCAGATCTTGGGTAGAAGTGCTGCCAGATAGTTCACACCCATCGGCTCTGATGTGTACCAGATCGAGTCCCCGATACACTCTCCTCTCTTGGAGGAGATAAAATGCAAGGGCGTTCTCCCAAGATTTCGATAGATATTTCTCCAGTGATGTCACCGGGCACAGTGGGTTCCCTAGCTGCTCGAACATGAATCCCCTCTTGGACTCCCTGCCCCTCCCCCTTGGGTCTACAAACAGGCTATGAACAACATACCTTAGACCGTTCTCGTCTGTTTTTACGAGGAATGAGCTGGGCTGTAGTTGTCATTTCCCCTCTTTTCCTCTTCGACCCAGATGTAACTGGAGGTCGAAACACACTTTCTGGACCAGAAAATGGTATACCGGGTTTCAGAGCCTGGGAGATTTGGAGCTGGGCCATGTCCTTATCGGTGATGGGAGGGTGGCTGTTTGTGATATATTTTCCTTGCCTTCTTAGCTGTTTGATATTGCCCAGAAATACATGATTCGAGAGAGTAAGTTTATTGTCCTTCATAAGGCACCAGATGTGACCGATGGTGGGTCATTTAACCACCGGTGTGAAGCTCACTATGGAGTGCCAGTAGCTACTTATGCTGCACTGCTCCCATTTCGTACATTTTCCATAAAACTGTTGGAGAAGGATGTTAAACTCTTCCTTAGTGAGTTTTGAAGTCAACAACTTTTTTTCTTCTCTGCTAGCCAGCCCTCGAAGCAACGCACAGCCCAGTTGGGTATTCTTAACTGTGTTTTTTTCTCTAGTCTTTGAATGCAGTATCCCCCAAATCTGCAGTGCATAGGTATTATTGCCCATCTCTTTTCCCATTCATCCATAGTCAATTGCTGCCGAAAATATCAAAGAAATGTTCCACTCTATCCATTTTAGTTTTCGCAACAAAGTATCGATTTAGCCAGTCAACTGAAAAAAAGTTTGGTATGTTCGCTATGACAACCAGCTCAATACAATTAGCATGATAAAAAAATCCCTATAAAATCTGTCAGTTCTAATAGAGATATCTGTTTTTCAAATCACCGCATCCGCCTATGTAACACATCCGCATTTGCGGTGAAAGGTACAGAGCTAGAGCAATGTTTGTCAGACCATCCCGAAAATCGGTCTTACTGACAAAATTCATCTGTAGCATCAGAACAGTTTTGGCCTACAAACTATTACCCCTCTCAGGAAAGATGACTCACAAACACGATTGTGTCTCTGTTTTGCTCTACAACCCCCACAAGCATATTGGGACTGTTCTGAGGTCAGTACATCCAATCTTTTGTCTGTAGCATCCGAACAGTGTGGCTACACACTAATATGACCCTCTATGTAAAGATGAACTCTCATGAAAACATTGGCTCAATTTACCCTATGGCCCATTAGTCTCAACCACAGGGCAAACCTTTTGACCAAATTAGCCCCACACAGCTACAAGGATACACTTTTATGCTAGGATTAGGACCTCATATTGAAGTTTATAGAGATCCCACCTGATGTATAGAACAATTTTAAAATAATCTGCTTTGATTTAGATACAAGCATTTTTTGGGCTAAGCTGATTACCGCTTGATTACCACCGATGACCCTCTTCTTAAATAATTATTAACTTTGTGTATGGTTTTCTAGAAACAAGGGTGGCTCAACTTACCACTTTGAGAGTCAAATTACCCACCCTCCCCCAAAGTGTGAATACACTTAAAATAATAGCATGAAACTGGAAAGGCTATTTTTCTTTACCTCTGAGTTTGTTTTTGGGTTTGGGGCTGAGTGAGATCCAGGGACCCATCTCAGAGAGGAAAGGGCACAATAGAGGGAATGCTCTAAGCACCCATGTCTTGTGTGTGTGTGTGTGTGTGTGTTTCATTGTGTCTGACCCCCCACCCTGTAACCTGTTTGAGACCACTGGGTAAAGTTATACTTTAGCACCCTGTCTCTGCTTGCAGCCCCACGTTCCCATCACGGTTCCCCTGCTGCTGTGCTGTGCCCTCCTCGGTGCAGCACAAGACTCATTCCTATCACCATTGTTAAATTGTGCGAAACCAATATAATATATATACACTGAGTTTACCAAACATTAGGAACACCTTCCTAATATTGAGTTAGGAATATTTTGCCCGCAGAACAGCCTCAATTTCATTCGGGCATGGACTCTACAAGGTGTTGAAAGTGTTCCACATGGATGCTGGCCCATGTTGACTCCAATGCTTCCCACAGTTGTGTCAAGTTGGCTGAATGTCCTTTGGGGGGATGGACCAAACAGGAAACTGAGTGTGGAAAAACTCAGCAGCTTTGCAGTTCTTGACTCAAACCAGTGGGCCTGGCACCTACTACCATACCCCGTTCAAAGGCACTTAAATCTTTTTTCTTGCCCATTCACACTCTGAATGGCACACATACACACTCCATGTCTCAATTGTCCTCAAGGACTTTCTTTAAGTGCCTTTAATAGTGAGCTTCTCATTCTTTAAACCTGACTCCTCCCCTCATCATCCACTGATTGAAGTGGATATTACCCAGTGACATAAATAACAGATCATAGCTTTCACCTGGATTCACCTGGTCATGTCTATGTCATGGGAAAGAGGCAGGTGTTTCTTAATGTTTTGTATACTCAGTTAAGTATTACACTGCTAACAAAAAATAACGGGAACACTTAAACAACACAATGTAAACTCCAAGTCCAATCACACTTCTGTGAAATCAAACTGTCCACTTAGGAAGCAACACTGATTGACAATACATTTCACATGCTGCTGCTGGAGGTCATTTTGCAGGGCTCTCTGGCAGTGCTCACTCCTTGCACAAGGCGGATGGTAGCGGTCCTGCTGCTGGGTTGTTGCCCTCCTACGGCCTCCTCCACGTCTCCTGATGTACTGGCCTGTCTCCTGGTAGCGCCTCCATGCTCTGGACACTACGCTGACAGACACAGCAAACCTTCTTGCCACAGCTCGCATTGATGTGCCATCCTGGATGAGCTGCACTACCTGAGCCACTTGTGTGGTGTTGTAGACCTCCCGTATCATGCTACCACTAGAGTGAAAGCACCGCCAGCATTCAAAAGTGACCAAAACATCAGCCAGGAAGCATAGGAACTGTAGAAGTGTGTCTGTGGTCACCACCTACAGAACCACTCCTTTATTGGGGTGTGTCTTGCTAATTGCCTATAATTTCCACCTGTTGTCTATTCCATTTGCACAACAGCATGTGAAATGTATTGTCCAATCAGTGTTGCTTCCTAAGTGGACAGTTGATTTCACAGAAGTGTGATTGACTTGGAGTTACTTGTGTTGTTAAGTGTTCCCTTTATTTTTTTGAGCAGTGTATATATATATATATGTGTGTTTTTTTTTGGGGGGGGGGGTGAAGGCCCCAGAGCCATGGGCCCACCTGCCTTGCGTGGGCTGCGGGGGGGTGTGGTACACCAGTAATCGGTTACAGATCTTAAAGCGTGTAATATGAACTCACCGATGCAGAGCCTCTAACAGAGACATGCATTGTTTTTCGTCTGTGAGCGAGTCGTTTGCAATCGCCAAGCAGTAATCAAGTTATAGAGGGAGAGAGGGAGAAGACAGAGGAAGAAGGTGGTGGAGAAGGAAAGAGGGATAAAGATGGAAGGAAATCAAATTATTTTCCCTCAGAGAGGATCATCTATCTGTATCTTATTTAGCTGGGTCACTCGCTACTCCCCTGGGCCTGATTACAACATTTCAGCTCACATTACCAAAGCTATTATTAATTTACTACCATATAGAGAGAGCAACAGATCATTACTTCTGTGTGTGTTGGGAGTGGAGTGGGAGTGTGTGCGTTTGTGTGTGTGTATGCGTGTGCATGTGCGTCAAGCGTGCTTGTGTGTACTCTCATGTGTGTATATGTTGATGCGTGGAAGAGGGACAAAGAGAGAGAAAATGAGAGATGTGTATATAGCATCTGTATATTTAGGCCTATAAACGTTTTTTAAAAGGTGCTAAGTAGGACCATATAGGGTTCTTCAGTTTGACCCCATAGGAGAACACTATAACCCTCTCTGTAGGGTTTTTCATATAACCCACTGTAAAGGGTTCTACCTAGAACCCTCTATACATGGTTCCACCAGCCTTATTAGCCTCTTTATGACAATACATTACATACAAGGCCTTTCTTTGAGAGACTAGTTATACTCTAGCACTAAACACACTTTCGTGGGTGGCAGGTAGCCTAGTGGTTAGAGCGTTGGGCCAGTAACCAAAAGGTTACTGGATTGAATCCCCGAGCTGACAAGGTAAAAATCTGTCGTTCTGCCCCTGAACAAGGCAGTTAACCCACTGTTCCCCGTTAGGCCGTCATTGTAAAGAAGAATTTGTTCTTATCTGACTTTCCTGGTAAAAGAAAGAATTATACAGAGTTAGTGAACTGCTTGTTTTCAGGCCTGCAAGTCAAATTATGTTGGGCTCCCGATTGGCGCAGCGGTCTAAGACACTGCATCTGTACTAAGAGGTGTTGCTACAGTCCCTGGTTCAAATCCAGGCTGTATCACATCCGGTAGTGATTGAGAGTCCTATAGGACAGTTGGCCCAGCGTTGGCCGTCATTGTAAATCTGAATTTGTTTTAACTGACTTGCCTAAATAAATAAATAAATATAACAAATGTGGATTTGTGAAGTGACGTGTAATTCCTATATGAATCCAGCCAGAGTGAGGCTATCCAACAATTGGAACTTTTAAACATTCAGAATGACTGCCAAGGTAGGGAAGACAATTGAGACTACCATCTTAACTGGAACTACAAACAGATTTGATTGTGTGTTTTTTATCTTTGTGTAGGATAAGATCAATCAATCAATGTATATGCAAAAACACAGATATTGAAACAAACAATTCTAAAAACCAACCTGCTATAGAGCGTGCTGGGAAATATGATAATGATGGGTGTGATTGAGTGTTTTACTCTACCGACCCATTTGGAAAAATATATTTATATATTTATATTTTCCGGATACATTGGCCAAATAATGTATTTTCTATGCATTTTTAAATGTATTTTAATGTGTGACATACATTTGTAAATGTATTTGGAATAAATATGGAAATATGTTATGTGGCATTTTTTAAATATTTTACAATGTTTGGTGTGGGCAGAGTAAAAATTACACAATCACACTCACCTTTGGATATTAACAGCAACACTTGGGTTATTTTACACCACTAAGTGTTTATTGACCTCTTTACAGAGTTAATTTCATTCCTGAATCAACTCTAGAAACGTTACACTGAAAGATCTAGGCGACTAGGTAACACTGGCTAATTTGATGTGTACAAATATTCCTATATAGGTACAGTTTAAATCATTCTCACACCTATCATTTTAAACTCTATAGGATCAAAGTTAAAACACTGAGGTAAACACTAATGCTCAGGCAATATTTAAAATAAATAAAATAAAACATCTCTAAAACAGCTTCTTCAGATTATTCCAAAAACGGTTCTTAGGATGAGAAAGTTTCAGGTTGAACCATTTGCTTTACAAAGAACCCTTTTGGAACCTTTTTCTAAGTACTAGCACCGACACAGAATTGCAAGGGTTACTTCAGTATACACTAAATATACGAAAGTATGAGGACACCCCTTCAAATTAGTGGATTCGGCTAGTTCAGTCACACCCATTGCTGACAGGTGTATAAAATGTAGCACACGGACATGCAATCTCCATAGACAAAGGCCCCTTAGTTCCAGTGAAGGGAAATCTTAACACTACAGCAATACAATTACATTCTAGACGACTCTCAAATCAAATCAAATCGCAGTTTATTTGTCACGTGCGCCGGATACAACAGGAGCAGACCTTACAGTGAAATGCTAACATACAGGCTGTAACCAATAGTGCAAAAAAGGTGTTAGGTGAACAAAAGGTAAGTAAAGAAATAAAACAACACTAAAAAGACAGGCTATATACAGTAGCGAGGGTATAAAAGTAGCGAGGCTACATACAGACACCGGTTAGTCAGGTTAAGTGCCCGTGGGTATGTGGATTCGTACATTGGGGGGTGGGGGGGGGGCGTACCTGACAGTGGCCTATCGCTCGGAATATTTCAAATATATTAGCTTTATGGACTTTGCATTAGCATACATAGCTCTGGGAGGAAGCTAACATTGTTAAGTATTACAACTGCTAGAGTAGATAAGCTTTCCTGTAAGTTGTAAATTAAGCCACTAATCATATCGCTAAGCTTGTCCCTAAGGTTAGTGAATAGCTACTATTCTGGATCTTGTTTTTTTTTAAATCCTGTTAAGTTGGCTGGGAACTGCAGTTTTAGACACATCAATGCAACATTTTGCATAATGGCTGTGATGTTGAACCGTTTCTGTCAATTGAAACTCTTAAAACACTTCCTGAATCCCTGTACACTACATACTATATACTATTAGTTCATTTTACTGTAAATGAGCGGTATCCTTTCAGTTGAGCGTAATAGCTCTTCACCTATCTACCGAAACTTGATGCTGTTGCTATGCAACCTCTTGCTAGCTTTTTAGTATAACAAATTACTAGCTAGACATTTTACGACTTCGGGTGTGTTCTTAAATTCAACGTGTGTGTGTCCCTTCAACGTGTGTGTGTGTGTGTGTGTTTCAGAGCCAGCGGTGGCCAGCTGTATCCAGCGCCCTGTGGACCTTGTGTTCATGCTGGACGGGTCAGAGAGGATGGGAGTGGAGAACCACCGCCGTGCCAAGGAGTTCATTGAGAACGTGGCGCGCCGCCTCACCCTGGCCAACGGCGAATCAGACAACAGGAACGCCCGCATCGCCCTGCTGCAGTACGGCGGCCAGTCAGAACAGAGGGTGGAGTTTTCGCTCACGCACAATCTGACGGTGATCGCTGATTCGCTGGCAGGGATGAGCTACATGGACTCCGCCTCCTCTCTGGGCAGCGCCATCATACACGCTGTCAACAACCTGGTGATGTCACAGGTACAGTCAGATCCATAATTATTGGCACCCCTGATAAACCCGAACCCTGACCCTAACCCTGATAAAGATAAGCAAAAACCCCTGTATAAAATAAATCATTCAAATAGCTATATTGTATTCTCAAAACAAATTATATAAACATAAAAAATATCTCATTAAGATGGGGTTAAAATGATGGCCACCCTGTTTTCAATACTCCAGCACCCTCCCCTGTTTTCAATACTCCAGCACCCTCCCCTGTTTTCAATACTCCAGCACTCTCCCCTGTTTTCAATACTCCAGCACTCTCCCCTGTTTTCAATACTCCAGCACTCTCCCCTGTATTTAATACTCCAGCACCCTCCACTGTTCAAAACTCTAGCACCCTCCACTGTATTTAATACTCCAGCACCCTCCACTGTTCAAAACTCTAGCACCCTCTAATGTTTTCAATACTCCAGCACCCTCCACTGTTCAATACTCTAGCGCTCTCCTGTTTTCAATACTCCAGCACCTTCCACTGTTCAATACTCCAGCACCCTCCACTGTTCAATACTCTAGCACCCTCCACTGTTCAATACCCCAGCACCCTCCCGATTTCAATACTCCAGCACCCTCCACTGTTTTCAATACTCCAGCACCTTCCACTGTTCAATACTCTAGCACCCTCCCCTGTTTCAATACTCCAGCACCCTCCACTGTTCAATACTCTAGCACCCTCCACTGTTTTCAATGCTCCAGCACCCTCCACTGTTCAATACTCTAGCACCCTCCCCTGTTTTCAATACTCCAGCACCCTCCACTGTTCAATACTCCAGCACCCTCCACTGTTCAATACTCTAGCACCCTCCCCTGTTTTCAATACTCCAGCACCCTCCACTGTTCAATACTCCAGCACCCTCCACTGTTCAATACTCCACTGCATACCGCACCCTCCCAGTTTTCAATACCTAGCACCCTCCCTGTTCAATACTCTAGCTCAGCACCCTCCCCTGTTTTCAATACTCCAGCACCCTCCCTGTTTTCAAATACTATAGCACCCTCCCCGTTTTCAATACTCAGCACCCTCCACTGTTCAATACTCAGCACCCTCCCTGTTTCACTACTCGCACCTCCACTGTTCAATACTCCAGCACCCTCCACTGTTTCATATCTAGCACCCCCCCAGTTTTCACTACTCTCAGCACCCTCCCACTGTTTCAATACTCTAGCACCCCTCCCCTGTTTTACAATAATCCGCAACCCACTGTGTTAATATAGCACCCTACAGTTTCAAATACTCAATAGACACCCCCTACTCAGTTTTCAATACTCTAGCACCCTCCTGTTTCAATACTCTAGCACCCTCACTGTTTTCATACGCCAGCACCTCCATGTTTCAATACTCTAGCACCCTCCCAGTTTTCAATACTCGCACCCTCCACTGTTCAATACTCTAGCACCCTCCCCTGTTTTCAATACTCAGCACCCTCCACTGTTTCAAATACTCCCAGCACCTCCACATGTTTGCAATACTCAGCACCCTCGCCCATTTTTCAGACTCCAGCACCCTCCACTGTTCAATACTCTAGCACCCTCCCCTGTTTTCAATACTCCAGCACCCTCACCCTGTTTCAATACTCTAGCACCGCCTCTCCAGTTTTCAATACTCCAGCACCCTCCACTGTTTCAATACTCTAGCACCCTCCCCTGTTTTCAATACTCCAGCACCCTCCACTGTTTTCAATACTCCAGCACCCTCCACTGTTTTCAATACTCTAGCACCCTCCCCAGTTTTCAATACTCCAGCACCCTCCACTGTTCAATACTCTAGCACCCTCCCCTGTTTTCAATACTCCAGCACCCTCCACTGTTTTCAATACTCTAGCACCCTCCCCTGTTTTCAATACTCCAGCACCCTCCACTGGTTTCAATACTCCTGCACCCTCCACTGGTTTCAATTCTCCTGCACCCTCCCCAGTTTTCAAAACTCTAGCACCCTCCCCTGTTTTCAATACTCCAGCACCCTCCACTGTTCAATACTCCAGCACCCTCCACTGTTCAATACTCCAGCACCCTCCACTGTTCAATACTCTAGCACCCTCCCCTGTTTTCAATACTCCAGCACCCTCCACTGTTCAATACTCTAGCACCCTCCCCTGTTTTCAATACTCCAGCACCCTCCACTGTTCAATACTCTAGCACCCTCCCCAGTTTTCAATACTCTAGCACCCTCCCCTGTTTTCAATAATCTAGCACCCTCCCCTGTTTTCAATACTCCAGCACCCTCCCCTGTTCAATACTCCAGCACCCTCCACTGTTCAATACTCTAGCACCCTCCCCAGTTTTCAATACTCTAGCACCCTCCCCTGTTTTCAATAATCTAGCACCCTCCACTGGTTTCAATTCTCCTGCACCCTCCCCAGTTTTCAATACTCTAGCACCCTCCCCTGTTTTCGATAATCTAGCACCCTCCACTGGTTTCAATACTCTAGCACCCTCCACTGTTCAATATCAATCAATCAAGTGTATTTTATATAGCCCTTCGTACATCAGCTAATATCTCGAAGTGCTGTACAGAAACCCAGCCTAAAACCCCAAACAGCAAGCAATGCAGGTGTAGGAGCACGGTGGCTCGGAAAAACTCCCTAGAAAGGCCAAAATCTAGGAAGAAACCTAGAGAGGACCAGGCTATGAGGGGTGGCCAGTCCTCTTCTGGCTGTGCCGGGTGGAGATTATAACAGAACATGGCCAAGATGTTCAAAATGTTCATAAATGACAAGCATGGTCAAATAATAATCAGGAATAAATGTCAGTTGGCTTTTCATAGCCCGATCATTAAGAGTTGAAAACGCAGGTCTGGGACAGGTAGGGGTTCCTAACCGCAGGCAGAACAGTTGAAACTGGATAGCAGCAACGCCATGTGACTGGGGACAGCAAGGAGTCATCATGCCCGTAGTCCCGACGTATGGTCCTAGGGCTCAGTTTCCTCCGAGAGAGAGAAAGAAAGAGAGAAGGAGAGAATTAGAGAGAGCCAAGATGTTCAAAATGTTAATAATGACAAGCATGGTCAAATAAATCAGGAATAAATGTCAGTTGGCTTTTCATAGCCGATCTTTAAGAGTTGAAAACAGCAGGTCTGGGACAGGTAGGGGTTCCATAACTGCAGGCAGAACAGTTGAAACTGGACAGAGCAGCAAGGCCAGGTGGACTGGGGACAGCAATACTCCAGCACCCTCCACTGTTCAATACAACTAGCACCCTCCACTGTTCAATACTCCAGCACCCCAACAGTTTTCATACTCCTGCACTCCTCTGTTTTCAATACTCCAGCACTCCTCCACTGTTCAATACTCCATCCCCCCCCGTTTCATACTCTCACCTCCCCCCTCCCTTTTTTCAATAATCTAGCACCCTCCATGTTCAATACTCTAGGCACCCTCGCCCTGTTTCAATAGTCCAGCACCCTCCACTGTTCAATACTCTAGCACCCTCCCTGTTTTCAATAATCTAGCACCCTCCACTTTCAATACTCTAGCACCCTCCCCTGTTTCAATAGTCCAGCCCCTCCACTGTTCAATACTCAGCACCCCACAGTTTCAATACTCCTGCACCCTCCCTGTTTTCATACTCCAGCACCCTCCACTGTCAATACTCCAGCACCCTCCCCTGTTTCAATAGTCCAGCACCCTCCCCTGTTTTCATACTCCTGCACCCTCCCCTGTTCAATACTCCAGCACCTCCACTTTTTCATAATCTAGCACCTCCCTTGTTCAATACTCAGCACCCTCCACTGTTCAATACTCCAGCACCCTCCCTGTTTTAATACTCAACCCTCCACTGTTCAATACTCAGCACCCTCCCCTGTTTTCAATAATCTAGCACCCTCCCTGTTCAATACTCCAGCACCCTCCACTGTTCAATACTCCAGCACCCTCCACTGTTCAATACTCCAGCACCCTCCCCTGTTTCAATAATCTAGCACCCTCCCCTGTTCAATACTCAGCACCCTCCCGTTTTCAATACTCACCACCCTCTACTGTTTTCAATAATCTAGCACCCTCCCCTGTTCATACTCTAGCACCCTCCCTTTTTCAATACTCCAGCACCCTCCCCTGTTTTCAATAATCTCACACCCTCCCCTGTTCAATCCTCTAGCACCCTCCCTGTTTTCAGTCATCTAGCACCCCCCCTGTTCAATACATCCGCACCCTCCCCTGTTCAATACTCCAGCACCCTCCACTGTTCAATACTCCAGCACCCTCCCCTGTTTTCATACTCTGCACCCTCCCCTGTTCAATACTCCAGCACCCTCCCCTGTTTTCAATACTCCAGCACCTCCACTGTTCAATACTCTAGCACCCTCCACTGTCAATACTCCAGCACCCTCCACTGTTCAATACTCTAGCACCTCCCTTGTTTTCAATACTCTAGCACCTCCACTGTTCAATACTCTAGCACCCTCCACTGTTCAATACTCTAGCACCCTCCTGTTTTCAATACTCAGCACCCTCCCCTGTTCAATACTGCAGCACCCTCATACCGCACCTCTGTTTCAATATCCAGCACCCTCCCCTGTTTTTCAATACTCCTGCACCCTCCCCTTTTTCAATACTCAGCACCCTCCACTGTTTTCAATATCTAGCACCCTCTCCCGTTCAATACTCCAGCCACCCTCCACTGTTCAATACTCCAGCACCCTCCCCTGTTTCAATACTCTCAACCCTCCCCTCCCCGCTTATCAACTAGCACCCTCCCCTGTTCAAACTAGCACCCTCCACTGTCAATACTCCAGCACCCTCCACTGTTCAATACTCCAGCACCCTCCACTGTTTTCAATATCTAGCACCCTCCCCTGTTCAATACTCAGCACCCTCCCCACTGTTCCAATACTCTAGCACCCTCCCTTTTTCAATACTCCAGCACCCTCCACTGTTCAATACTCTAGCACCCTCCCCGTTTTCAATACTCAACACCCTCCCCTGTTTTCAATAATCTAGCAGAACAACGCACAAAATAACTCCCCTGTTCAATACTCCAGCACCTCCACTGTTCAATACTCCAGCACCCTCCACTGTTTCATACTCTAGCACCCCCCAGTTTCAATACTCTAGCACCCCCCTGTTCAATACTCAGCACCTCGCCACTGGTTCAATCTCCAGCACCCTCCCCAGTTTTCAATACTCTAGCACCCTCCCCTGTTTTCGATAATCTAGCACCCTCCCTGTTTCAATACTCTAGCACCCTCCACTGTTCATATCAATCATCAATGTATTTTATATGCCCTTCGTACATCAGCTAATATCTCGAAGTGCTGTAC